>NW_027108650.1:273653-291289 GCF_000696795.3 Halyomorpha halys | reverse complement strand
GATAGAGGTGAAATAAAACTAAAGATAAATGAGGAGAAGATGGTAGTGATGATGTAGATAGAGGTGAAATAAAACTAAAGATAAATGAGAAGAAGATTGTTGGGAGTGTCATGTTTTCTATTCACTTCTTTTGTCTAACTCAACTTTCTATTTTGTTTATTTATTCTAGTATTATACTTACATATTTTATTAGTTACATATATTTTCTTATTTTTTATTTTTTTATTTCTTTCCATAACTCAAAATTTTTAATTATTATTAAATTAAATTATTCATATTTATTTGCATTATAAAACTTTAAAAAATTTTATTTCCTTGATTATGTTATGCTACTAACATATTTAATTACCTATATATACGTCTTATTTTCCATTTATTTTATGATTTTATTTTTATTAATTTTCATTTTGTATAATTATTTACTTTAATCATTCTGTTTATATTTTCTATTTTTATTTATTTATTATTTTTTTTGTTTTAACAACCAATAAGTTGTTATGTTGCTCTTTGTTCTTAGCCCTGATGAAGGCTAGAAACTCTGGCCGAAACGTTAGCACTATTAAATAAATTATTTCAACTTATTTGTGTTCTCTGACCGCACACCCAACCATCTTCTTCTCATATATTTCATCCACGGTCTTCTTATCTAAACTAAAGATATGTGAAAATAACTAAAAATAAATAAAATAGTACACTGCACACATTCCTAATAGGTAAGTTAAACAGTCTTACTTATCTATAATCCAAAGAGGTTGCTAGTGCAGTAGGTAGCAATCATCTCAGCTAACAGAAACTTATTTTTATATTTTTATACTTTGTAGAGGATACAATAAATTCAACAGTTCATGATTTAAGTTTGAAGAAGTTAATTTAATGGTAAAATAAATCTTGGTAAAAGGGGAAAAGTGAGTTTGAAATTTAATTAACATAAATTTATCAAATTATAGTAATGATCAAAAGCCTATTCAACCCCTACACCTAGATAAAGTATTTCTGATCATAAAATCAGTAACACTGAATAATGGTTGAAGATGATACGGAAATCGAAGGCAACTATGTTTAGATGACGTTAGTGAAATTCCAGAATGGATTGACTCTGATTACAGCCAAGGCAACCGTATCAGTTGGACCTCAAAGGGATTCGATGTATCGATGTACGCTCTCATCTAACAATCGAATTACATCAAATTCCTTAATTTAAACTTATTGACCGACTTAGCTTATATATATTTTATTATACATATTTTATACAACTTATACATATTTTATTTCAATATTTAAACATTTATTTATAAATTGAAAATATATAAAAATACACAAAACAAGTAAAATTGCTGTAGGTGATGTAATGACATGATACAAATATGTGAAGAATTTACAGATTAATAGAACTCCAATAAAATTTCTAGAAGAAAAGATTTCGCGGACATCTGCTGTTCAGACGCTTAGAAGGATTATCAGATAACGAAGGAGAAGCCAGGTTAGAAACAAGTGGATTTGGGTGGTTGGGAAGTTTATCATGGAAGGAATGGTATCTGGTTCTGGCCAAATCTGGAACATATGGAACATTGAGGTCCTGATGGATGACTTGATTGGTGGTAAAGTAAGGAGCATTAAAGATTTTACGAAGGATATTGTACTGTAAGGAGTGGATTAGGGAAGAATTCAATAGTTTGGAATAGCACCAAAACTCAACTACCTATGTCCAGATAGGCCTTATTATAGTCATGTAGATCAGTCTTTTGTAATGGATTAGAAGTTTACACAGTTTGTCGAGTAAATGTTGTAACAGTCGGAATCGACGAGCAGTTTCCTGTCTTTTCAGTCTTGTATGAAGATTCCATGTCAGTTGTATGTCCAAATGTAGTCCTAAGTAATGGATATGTTCGACAGGAATAAGTCGGCTATTATTAAAGGATACTGTGGGAAAGGAGGTCATATATAATTTCAAAATATATATTTTAAATTCAGTAATCAAAAATTGTAGAAGCTAGAGTCCGTAAAATCGCTATCCGTTATTATAGAAAAAACAAACTTTTATGATCCTTAAGGAACTTGCAAAAGGATTGAGGTGTTTGTTTTTCGCAAGTTTACTTCAAAACCTAAGATAACATAATTTAATTTTACTTTCTTTAGTCCCCGAGATATAGATTTTTAAAAAGCAAAATTTCGTAAAAAATGCACAGAAAAATCTGGATTTTGACTGAAGTTAGAGAATTTATTTTAAAAAAATCTATATCTCAAAAACCATAAGACGTACAGATGTCTGCTAGCATTCAAATTGAAGGTAGTTAAATGTACTATAAAGTAGTTTATGACACTTATATTCGTAGGAGTAGTAATTTTAATAATATTTTCTAAAATTGTTTTATAGTTGTTTAGACAAAATTTCAAATACAAAATTTATATTAATATGTGAATATTATAAAAACTACAACCCCTACGAAGATCCGTTTCATAAATTACTTTATAGTAAGTTGAATTACCTTTATTTTGAATTTTGCCAGACATCTGAACGTCTTGTGGCTCCTGAGATATATTTTTCAAAAATCAACAATTTTATCTGTACAACTAGAAATTAACATTTTGTGAATTTATTTTATCAAACATAATAAAAATTACTACTCCTAAGAAGTTAAACGCTATAACCTGTTCTATAGCCCATTAAACTAGCTTAAATTTAGTGCTTATAGGCATCTGTACGTCGAATGGTTTTTGAGATATAGATTTATCAAAATAAATTTCCGCACATTTTTTAAGAATTGTTGCTTTTTAAAACGTTGTATCTCGGGAACTATACAACGTAAATAACTCTATTAGGGCTCAAATTTTAGAAAATTTACTCGTGTTGAAGGTAGTTTCAAAGATGTAGAGCACCGAATGAAAACTTAATTTTTTTAACGTTTTGATACAGCCGCCATTTTTTATTCCTCTACCTATACTAGCCAGACTCAATATTGACTAGTAATTAATTATAGATAGTTTTCATTAAAGTAATCAAATTTGGGGCGAAATAACTACTTTTTTTTCTTCCCGGCTCTTGTATTAATACTGTAGGCCATTCGGTAGGTTTGTAATGAAGAGTTGAGGTAATTAGATGGGATTTTTTTTAATTTACAAGAAAAAAATTGTTTAAAGTACTCATCGAAATCGATTAAGAATAAATTAGAATCATTTTTATCCTAACAAATAACTTTTAAAGTTTTTTTTTTACTCATACATCAGTAAATTTGACGTAAGTTTATGATCGAATGATACAGGCGTATAGAGAAACTACCCATTGGTAGCACTCTAATAACGTTTTTACATTAGTAGGTCTCGTGGCCATCTTCTTTTCAGGCGCCTCGGAGGACTATCAGGAATGGAAGAGGATGCAAGGTAAGAAACTAGGGGGTTTGAGTGATTAGGGAGTTTATAATGGGAGGATTGATATATGTTCGGGCTAGATCAGTTACATACGGAACATTAAGGTCTTTATGGATGATTTTATTTGCGATATTGTATTAAGTAATTATGTAAGGCGTATTAAGGATTTTAGGAAGAATTTTGGATTGTTAGGATTGGATACGAGATGAATTCGAAGGTTTAGTTGAGCCCCAAAGCTCAACTCCATATGTCTAGATAGGCCTTATTATTATATTTGACAAAATAAATTCACAAAATGTTAATTTCAAGTTGTTCAGATAAAATTGTTAATTTTTGAAAAATATATCTCAGGAACCATAAGACGTTCACATGTCTGCCAGCACTCAAAATAAAGCTTTGATTAGAATGCTAGCAGATATATGAACGTCTTATGGGTTTTGAGATATAGATTTATGATAATAATTCACTAACTTCAGTTAAATTTAGTTTTTTCAGTGCATTTTATATGAAATGTTGCTTTTTAAAAAACTATATCTCTGAAACTATTGAGCATAAATAACTCTTATTATATATTTCTTATAATTCTTATATTAGTGCTCATATTTTAGAAAATTCTCTCTACTTTAAATCATGCTATGTTAGGTTTTTAAGTATTCTTGGTAGCTTTAAATATATAGATTTCCAAATGAAAAATAATTTTTTTTAAATTTTTTAAACAGCAGCCATTTTTTATTCATCGTAATTTTTCTTGTAAATAATTATATATAGTTTTCATTAAAGTAATAAAAAACTGAGGTGCAATAACTGCCTTTTTTCTCCTCCTTGGCTCTTGTACTAGTTTTATTGCTTTTTGCTTTATAATAAACAACTTTTCAATCCCAGGAACAAAGAGATTTCTTATCTTGTGGTTCCGTAAACCATGTGATCTTTCCGTCTTGGGAAATCATTTTTGAAATATGCAGGTTTACGAAGATACTAATTCCTATGTTCCTGGCAGAAATGAAGATAATCGTTTCAGTCATTTCGAATGTAATTATGAAGTTTAAAACAAATTTCCGGTAGAAAATGGAGTTTTCCTAACCAATGCGAGCTGTCAAATAATGCTTTTATGATCTTATAAGATGTGTTACAACTAAATATAAGACATGTGAGATGTTTTATATCTAAAATACTGTTGCGTTAGTGTTTGTATGCAAATGTTTTTAATTTTTTGTTGCAAAATGTTTATTGTAAATATCATTATCATTAATTTTTTGAATATTAATACACTTTTTTATAGTAATATTTTAATTTTTTTTTCTTTATGATTTTATTTGATAAATAGAACTTATGAGGTTAAGTAATAAATAAATAACTATAAAATAAATTATAGTTAAATGTAAATCAAAGATGACTTGAAATTATTTATTACTCTAAACATCATGGTCGACCTCAAAATATAATACTGTATGATATAATATAATACTATTATTATTACATAAAACATAATATAATAATCAAAATATAATACTTTACATAATAAAGAAAAACATATAAAATAAAATGATTAAATAGAACAAAGATTTCCTGTGCTAAAAAATTATTGTTAAATATTGAAAGATTACAAAAAAAAAATTGTGTTAGCTAATTGATAATCACTTAGTCAATGTTTCACAAATTCAGAGATGAGAACTTTATCTTTAAAAATAAATGACATACCCTTAATAATTTCGTAAATATAAATACAAATTAAAAATTAATATATTAAATATTTTAAAAATGAACAAGGTTTTAATTAGACGTTAAAGAGGTAAAGATTGACATAATATTATAGGATGTATTGTTATTCAATCTACTTGTTCGGAATTGCACCAGTATAAAGGTGAAGCTCTGATGAACCTCTACAAAGTGGGGCGAAACGTCAGAAAATAAATAGTTGTAAACTATTTTTGTTTCTCTTTTGACTACAATCCTAACCATCTTCTTCATTATTTGAAATTATATGGTCAATTAGTTATAAATATTATATAATTTAACAATCCTCACAATCAGGTCTGTATTATTATCAATTTATTAAAATTTATATTTTGAACGATTTCTTATTTCTCTTATTAAAAAGTCTACCCATCTAAATTTTAACTTTATAAATCACAGATTTAATTTTACTTAAAATTTCTGCATAATGTTGCAGACAGAATGAGAAAATATAAGTTTTAATAAATTGAAAATAAGCCTGTTGAGATTGTGATGAAGATTAAATAATGCAGTTGCTGATTGTTATAATAGTGCTAGGGGATTTGCTGATAATATTTTTAAATTTAAATTTAAAAAATCGATACTTAGGACTCCATCTTGACAAGAGACTTACTTGGAATCCACATACAAGACTGAAACGACAAGAAACTGCTCGTAGATTCCGATTGCTACAACACTTACTTGACAAACGCTCTAAACTTCCCATTCACTACAAAAAATTAGTATACACTACAATAATCAGACCAATTTGGACATATGGAATTGAGCTCTGGGGCTCGACCAAACCATCAAATTCTTCCAGCATCCAATCGTTACAATCCAAAATCCTACGTGAAATCCTTGATGCTCCTTATTACGTCACAAATAAATTCATTCATAAAGACCTTAACATCCCATTCGTTGCAGATTTGACCCAAAACAGATACGCGTCTTTTCATTCCAAACTCCTTACCCATCCTAACCCATTAATTCTTAATCTTTCATCCTTAACAATCCCTCATAATCCTCCGAGGCCACGGGACCTTCTAGTTTAAATTAATGTTTGAAGTACCACCAATGGGTGGTTCCTTCCCAAGATTTTCAAGTGTATATGAAACATACTACATATTTACCTATTGTATTATTTTGTACAGTTGTAAATTACAATAAATAAATAATTTAAAAAAAAAATTTAAAAAGGGACGAAATAGATAATTAACCATAAAATAAGATAAATTAATTAATAAAAATTATTCTCTTATTGATGTGCTGTTTAATAGGTTAATTTTAACAAGAATATATTAGACATATTGGACAGAATATCCTACAAATTTCAACAGTTGATGTGAGGCTTTGAAATTTTATTTTAAAGTATGCTAATTTATAATTCCAGGCTGTAATTTAATGTATTGTCCCCGATGATGTAAGGTCAGATCGGCCAAAACGTTGTGGATTTGAAGTTATTACGAAAGTTGAGACTTTATGAACGTCCTTTATTTTAATTATTTAATATTTTATTAATTATAAAATAATACTAACTATTTACTTAATAATACCACTCTCATATAGGATATCAGAAAATATACAGAAAATTGTTTTACTCACAAAAAATATATACAATTTTATTATTCTATATTTTTACATATTTACCTCATTAATGTCTCATTTGAACCGCTTTATAGGTTGTGAGGATTTTATTTTTTTTATAGGTAAAAATTCTTAAAAATGAATAAGGCTTGGCCGAAGTTATTAATAAAGAGTGATGGGACTTTGTGGATATAATATTTTTTTTATAAAAGTAAAACATCGATTTTCTTAATTTTTTTTCAACTTATAATTTTTAACTTTTCTTCACAAAAAACTACCAATACATTCCTAAAATTCTCTGTAAGTAATTTTTTTACATATTTTCTATTCCTATCTTTGCTGAAAAATACATTTTTAAATAAAACAAAATTATTTATTTGTTAACAGCTTATTCCTGATGTGCCTTACCTGTAGTAGATGCCGCCAAGATATCTTCGGCTGGTGGATATCGGGATGCACGGACAAAATCGTCCTAGACCTCGAATGATATCCTGTCAAACTGGGTCATACCCTTCGTGTAAACAATGCTATAAGACTATCCGTAATGTGTAATACGAATTTTTTATTATATATTTTATTAATGTTGATTAAAGTAGATATATATTTTTTCAAATTATTGAAAAATATTATTTTAATATTTAAAGAATTATTTGCTTAGGTCCTTGTTTATACATAAGAAATATTTATTTTATTTATTTTTTTTTTTTTAGAATTCGATATTACAGAAAAATAAATTTCGAATAGTAAGTTTATTTAATTTGCAATTAATATATATGTATATATATCTTTTGTTAATTGTGTTTTATTTTCGATTTTAAATTATTATTGAGTATATACCACTGAAAGTATAATTTACCCGTAAATAGGAATTTGACACTATTGACAAGTAGTATATCTCGGACGCGACTGAGTGGCCAGCGTAACAACCCGCCGTGTAAGCTCTTAGCGTCCTGACTGAGGCTATGGGTTCAGGGCGCGCATGAGCACCTCGGTCAAAGAGTTGGATGGCGTTCTTCCACTTCTTCAGCGGTTCTAAGGGGCTGCAAGAACACGATTCATACTTAGCATCTTATTGCAATAGGATTCTTAATTATTGGTGAGATGAACAGACATTTTTAAACCTAAAATATAAATACAATAAAAAAACATCAAAAATTATTTTTTTTTTAAATTAAAAAACTTCTTATTATATTAAAATGTTACTCTAGTTAAACTTTGGAATAATTCAAGTTTGTAATAGAAGACAAAGCGTTTCTTATAGCTAGCAATGGATCATTACCTGTTCTTCCTGTCTTGATTTTATTAAAAACAAATTTGTTTATTATATTTCTTATATTTTTGTTATTATACTTCCACTTACCATCCTGTTTCGTTAAAATTAATCCTGGCTCGTTTCATTGGCATAGGCCTTCGACTACTCCTTATCAATGCCTCTTCCTTCGTTGAGAAATCTCTTATCTCCAATCATCTACTTACTGGGAAACTTCCCCTTGTCCAGACATTCGTTGAGGATGTCTATGAGTTCCTCCGCAATCCTAGAGACATTATTTTTGATGATTGCAGCGTTTATTCCATCGGATCCCGGAGCTTAGACGATCCTTTGCTTATGCCATAGCAATACGAAGGTCACATATATCCCATGGTGGGCATCTGGTGGGTATAACGTGGTTTGTCTTTTTCTTTCGTCTTCTGTATTATAGAGAAGGGTTAGGATAGTGCAGAAGATTCCTAGGATATGTATAGTCTGTGTATATAATTGCTGATTTCTCCAGGGAGGTTAACTGGACTCCACTATCTGAAGCGGCTGTACGGTATGCCATCCCAGTGGTTCTATTTTCATTCCTTAGAAACTCGTTCAGGATTTCTTCTTAAGGCGGGGCACGCCGTTTTGGAATACCCTCTACACGTGCTTGGCTCTGCACTCCTGGTACCTACCCCTTACTCTGTAATAGCTCTCAAAGAGGCTGCATCCATTGAATACGTTCGCCCTCCGGCGTTGGAAGGAAATATTTTCAGCTTCTTTGATGGCCCCGTCAACAACCCTGTGACCAATGACCAATGAACTCTCTTCTATCTGCGCCATCTCCTCCCATTCTCTGTCCACAAGTTTGGAAACCACTAGGGTAGACGATCCAACCTAAACATCTATGACCTAGTCCAAGAAATGGATTGAGATACCGAAGCGACTGTCGACAGAGCCTATTTTCAAAATCGCATCAAAGAATCAACACAATCAAGCTACTCATCCTTCACAACTTGACTGTGTCCCACTTTTTTTTTTAATTTACTAGGCAGTTCCAATCTTCTCTTTGACAGTTAAATGACAATCTCTTATTAATTTAACTGTGATAAATCGATCTTCAAATTGGATTGTGGTCTTCCATTTTTCTCTGCTGACCCTTCGCTCCTAGTTGCCCATCTCCCGAAAAAGCTGGAGTACGTTTTGTATAGTGGACTTTGATTAGTGGTTTCGAACAATAATTCGAAAGAACCATTATTCTTACCTGAATAGAAATACGTTTGTTGCTGTTTTACCGTTACTGTTTTAAAATTAATGATATTACAAGTAAAAAAAACAATATAGTTGAGTTCGGCAAAGCAGCCTCAAGACAAATGAGCGATTATTTGCTCCCTGTTCGTTCCAAAGGCATGAGGTTGTAGGCTTTTTTGTCTTTCTTTTTTTTTTCTTATCCCTCTATAACAGAAAAACATGAAATTAGTGGGTTGCATTACGTATGGTTACATAATTCGAATTGGTTTATACCTTTTTCTACGATATATGATATAATGATTGATGTTTGAAGGTGTACATTGAGATACTTATCTGGTGTTCTAGTATGCCGGTTCCAAGTGGATTCGATTATAAAAAATTTGGTGGGGGAGGTCATCTCGTGATGATTAAACAGAGAAAAATCAAAATAAAACAATTAACAGTTATAGATAAAACATAAAAGTACATAATAACAAAAAAATAGTCAGACGTCGAAAAAATAGTTGGGGGGGAAGGGTGTGCAAAAGAAGAAAGGAGTTATATTGTATATATATATATATATATATATATATATATTATAATTAAGCGTGAGCCAATAGTTGGATTAGTTACTACAGTATATTAAGAGAGACAATACTGTCAACACGGATCGATTTGAAAGCAAACTAAAATATTGAGGAGACCCTGAGCTCTCGACCATCTTTTCTTTTCTCTTCTATTATTTAACGACCATCAGCGGGCGGTAGAAATCTATATTTCCATATTCTCCGTTCGTGATCGAAATAACTCTACTCTTGACCTATTTGTCCTATTGATCGATCCCTTTATTAAAAAAACAAAAAGGTGAGTAACTTACCCTTCCCTTGAAACTCGATATATCCATATTGAAAAAATATATAAAATATTTATTTCATTCCACGAGGACTCCGACTAAGAGTTAGCTTTAGACTAAGGGAAATGTTTGAATCATTGGCAATTTTTTTCCGAAAGGAAAAAAATTTAACAACAGAAATAATTAAAGAGACTCCATAAAAATAATCTAGAACTATTTTAGTTGTAAATTTTATGATTTTTTTTTTTTTTTTAGAAAAATTTTATTTGTAAAATTCCGTTACAGATATATTAATATGCGTATATGTATATTAATATATAATGAAATTAAAACAATTTAAAATATAATTTTTAAAATTTTTTTATATACACGATTTAATTTGTATAAAAAGGTACGATGAGTTCTTAATAATAATCACCAAGTGAGTATTTTGTTTTGTTGTTATTAGTTCTTTCTCAGCACTTTATACTATTTTTACTATCAGTTAATCTTGAGGGTATAAAAAAAAAAGTCTGTTATTAAATTAAGTCTAGTATTATGTAAAAACTAAAATACAGTAAAAAAGTTAATATTAAGGAAGTGTGTATATTAATATATGATGTAAAATTTATTAAGTGGAAAAGATGGTCGGGGGGAGGAGAGGGGGAGTACGTTTAGCAAAAAAAAAAATACATAAATAATTTTTTTGTTTATTTTTGTTTTGTTTTTTTTACTGACCGTACCCCCCGACCATCTTTTCTACTTATTAATGTACGATTAACTATCTACACCACATTTTAAATTTATTAACGTGTTTTTAGAAATATCTTTTATATATGATTTAATTTGTATACAAAAGATCATTTAGGTTTTAACTGTAATCCCAAAGTGAGTGATTTCGTTTTGTAATATTTTTTTTAATACCAATTTATCTGAAGAGCCGGTTAAGCGGAGGTCGGTTAAGCAATTCTACTCTACCTCGATTTCACTTATATTTAAATATAGGTAAAATCACTAAATATTTTTCCGAATGGGTCAGATCTATTATAAGTGTAATTCATAAAATTTGAGTTTTGAAAAATTACCAATGGGGAAATAATTAATTAATAAAAGCTAAATAATTTTTCATGAACAAGATGTTTTTAAAAAAATTCTAGTTGCTATAATGTACTATTTGACCTGAGCATTTGGTCAGACAATTCAACCTTGATTGAAATGTCCTTAGCCCAATATTTCATCTGCAGAAAAACCTTCACCTAGCTGCAATTCGAAAACGAAGGCTTGCACTTATATAGGAAATATATACTTTCAAATCTGTATATTTTCACTATATAGTTTTGTGTACGTGTGTCTATACTTATTATATTTTTTAATACACAAATATATTTATATTGATATCCTATTTTGCTGATTTGAAGGATATGGCTTAAGGGTTACAGTTAAAGAGCTTACAGTTTAAGCCTTAGTCAAAGTCGAAAAAATCAGTTATTTAACTCCAATTTTTTATTACTTTAATAAAAACTACATATAATTAATAGTCAAATTTAATAAGAGCGCAAGTTTAGTTTGGGGAAATACAATATGGCTGTTGTTTCAAAATGTTAAAACAAAATAATTTTTCATTAACTTTTTCATCTACTCAGCTACAGTACTATAACACCTAAGAAAACATCATTTAAAGTTGATATATTTTGCTAAAATATGAGCCCTAATAGAGCTATTTACGTCCAATAGTTCTCGAGGAACAGTTTTTTATAAACTAACAAAAGATAAATAAAAACAAAATATAAATGGCATAAACTACTTTGTAACACATTAAGCTGGCTTTCTGATTGTTAATAGACAATTTGAGCTAGTTTAATGTTCACAAAATTTCTAATTTCAGTTGTTCAGATAAAATTGTTGATTTTTGAAAAATATATCTCAGGAACAATAAGACGTACACATCTCTGGCAGAACTCAAAATAAAGGTAATTCAACTTACTATAAAATAATTTATGAAACGTATCTTCGTAGGGGTTGTAGTTTTTATAATATTCACATATTAATATAAATTTTGTCTGAACAACTATAAATCAATTTCTTTTTTAGCAAATTTCATGATAACTACTATTCTTACGAAGGTAAAGGTCATAAACTACTTTATAGCTCATTAAACTAGCATCTATTTGAGTGCTAATAGACATCCGTACGTCATATAGTTTCTGAGATATAGATTTCTCAAAATAAGTTAACTAACTACTGATATTTCAGTACATTTTTATGAAATGTTGCTTTTTAAAAATCTACATCTCGAGAATTATTGAACGTAAATAGCTCTATTAGGGCTTAAATTTTATCAAATTTACTCTACTTTAAATGATGTTCTCTTTTCTAGTGATTTTGGTAATTTTAAAGATATAGAGCTCCAAAGTAAACATTTTTTTTTGTTTTGAAACAGCCGCCATTTTTTATTCCTCCTTTCCTATACTTGACAGACTCATCAGTTTTGACTAGTAATTATACATAGTATTCATTAAAGTAATAAAAAATTGGGGTGGAATAACTGACTTTTTTCCTCTTCTAGGGCTCTTGTACTAGTAGGGTGCGAAAACCAAGCCAAACCAGAGAGGACTAAGATGATCGCTTTGCTGAATTCCTTTAAAAATATGGATTCAGTATTGTAGCTTTCGTGGGCTACTCTGTGATCGCAGTCTCTAACTAAAAGACAAATCATTTACCTTTAAATATAGCTAATTACACAATATAAATACACGGAAAATGGATAATTGTCCAGAAAATGAAACAAAAAGGAAAATTATTGGGTAAAAATTTTTTTTTTTAGCATAGTTTTATTGCATAAATATAAAATATACATTATTTACTATATTGTTTTTGGATACCCCCTTAATTTATTTTTCTGACACTAATTACACTTTACAAACTTATCTATTTTATATTTTGGTTATACAAACTAATGAGGAAAAAAGAATACATAAAATTGGATAGAATAAAATGGATATCATTGATTTATGATTACATTAATATATGTTTAGTTCTTTTGTGTTTATATCTACGGGTTCTAATTTCCTATTACTGTGATTAGAGGGTTTAATGAGTTGGGGCAAGACTGAAGAAATTATGTGTCAGTTCATATATGTAATCCTATACGGTGTCTATATTTAATTCCCTGTGCATTTTAGATATTCCTCTATAATATCGATAGTTATTAATGATTCTGAGGAATTTGTTTTGAAATACTTGTATTTTTTTTTTTATGTTGGTTGAATTAATAAAACTTATGGGGCAGGTATAAGTTAAAATGGGACTTTGTACTTTTCATATATTGTCAATTTATTTCTATTGGATAATATTGATTTTATATTAGAGTATAGTTACAATCAAAGGTAATATAAGACGCTCGCCAAATGGGGTTTTAGTGGGGCGGGCTAGCCGGGAAGGATTACCTTCTATTATTTTTGATGTTATGATCTCCTCTTATGAGATTATGACAAGTCGTACATCGACGATCCTACTCCCGTAAAGTAAGATAAGTAAGGCTTCCATGCAGGGCGGAAGTGGGGGGAATTTTAGCCATTTTTTCAATGCTGTTCGATTTAACTAACTTTAGTCGCCTCTTCCTGTTTTAAATAAATGTTTACCCAAAAACGTATTATTATGTTTTAAAACTAATTTCATTCATTTGATTATAAGACAATGTACAATTTTTTTTTTTTAGCCTAGTTGTTTAATTCAGATATTTCATGGGGCAATATGTTGGGGAATATTACCTGAATGATATGAACGGTGTGGACTGTATTTATAATGAGTAAATAAAAAATTAATCATATTGAAAAGTGAAAATAAAACCTCTATTCTTGAATAAGTTATAAAATGATTGATTTTATGGGATTGAACCACCTCTATGGTTACATATGGTTAGTAAATTCAATTTTGACTAATAATTTGAATGGTATTACATATAGAATAATAAAAGATATTACAGTTTTACTTGGTTGCTGATTGATGATGGACCTTGAAGACTGGGTCTTATTTTATACTCTCCTCTCTCCCTCATCCTGCGTCTGTCCCTTTGCCTGGGTGTAGTGAAGAATCACGCATTCATCCTGAATTGTTGGGCAAGCAAAATAGTTTTGCTCTGACCTCAGAGACTTTGTTCACTCTTGAACCTGTTCATATCCGGTCTAGAGGACCCCTACTATTTTATGGATTTGCCAATAGATGTCAGGCTTCATATCCTATTCAAAATGTGTGAGGGTTCTTCCTCAAACACCTAGTAATATTTAAAAACTAAAATATGGTGGATGGCATGCCCGGGATAGGAAAAAGTGAAGGAAGAATATAAGAAAGGAATACGTTCTTGCAAATACTCAATTGTTTGGTAACTGGTCACATTATCCGCTGCAATCTTATCGTTAAGTGAAAGTTTTAAAAAAATTATCATATAAAGAAATTGATATAAATTCAATCATTTCGAAAAGTTAAATGAAATGAGTTAGAAGGAGCTAAGTTGAATTCCAGGTATTTCAAAATCTACAAATAATATTCATAAATGATGATTTTTTCCGTAAATAGAAAATTGTAAATAATTTACTTATACGCACTATAATAATAAGAAAGTGAATCATAAGAACCATTATATTAGTTTATTTCTCTTTGTTATATAAAAACATCTTTAGTGATCACCGTGTAATATTTTATTTTACTCTCTCATCGAATTGAAAATTATACCTATTATATAAAAACAACTTTTGTAATCACTTGTAATATTTTAGTTTACTCTCTCAGTGAATTCAAAACTCTTTCTATTATAGAAAAACAACTTTAGTGATCACATTGTAATATTTTATTTTACTCTCTCATCGAATTGAAAACTAAATCTATTATATAAAAACAACTTTAGTGATCACCGTGTAATATTTTATTTTACTCTCTCATCGAATTGAAAACTATACCTGTTATATAAAAACAACTTCTGTGATCACTTGCAATGTTTTATTTTACACTCTCAGCGAATTGAAAACTCTATCATAGAAAAAAATTATTGGTGATCACCGTGTAATTTGAGAAACGAGCAGTACAATTAAATGAACAATTGTATCATTTCTAAATGGGTACCCCCCCAATATTATGCAATGTTCTTTATTTTTTTTTTGTTAGGAATATAAAACTTTCAAAAATTATGTATTTTTCTGTTTCTAGGAAACATAACGCGCTGCATTCACATTATGAAATAAACTTTCGAGAGATTCGTCATTTCTCTTCTTTGCGTTAACAGCGGCACATGTTATATTTTTTAGCTGAGTAATCTTTAAAAATAATGATTTTTTTTCTTTCTAGGCAACATCACTTGCTGCATTATAGAAAATTCATCATTTTGAAGAGATATAATTTTGATTATGGACAAAAGTGAAAAGAAATGAGTTTGGAAGGGTTCTATTGAATTCAAGATATTTGGAAATCGCTAAGGTAAGCTAAACAGTTAATATTTTTTTCATTTTTTTTTTTTTTTATTTAATCGACTTACCTTACTACTTTGAATGGCACATCTGGAAAAAAATATTATTTTATATTTGACGTATTACTGAAAATGTACCGTAGTCTGTGGTCACTTTTTGACAACCCAACTAGTGTTAGAGGCTGTCAAAGAAATCCCTGTCTATGTTACAATGTTACAATACAACATGTCATTTAAAAATAACGCCAAAACTCTTTTTGTCAGATGTGGCACACACTTTTCAAGCATTCTATCGGTTTAATTTTAAAATAATATACATTTTTTTTTTAAATATTTAAAAATAACGATTTTTCTGTTTCTAGGTAACATCACTCGCAGCATTATAGAAAATTCATCACTTCAAGAATACTGATTATACAATTTTATAATGTGAACTATGGATAAAAGTGAAAACCAATGAGTTTGAAGAAGTTCAATTGAATTCAAGATATGTGGAAACCGGTAAGTCCAATTTGCAAATTTAATTTTTTTTCTTACTACCCATGCTCCGACTAGGCTTAAAAAAAAATCGTCATATGAAGGAATTATTACAATCTGATTATGATTAAAAATGAGGAGAAATAAGTTTTAAGAGCTTCAGTTGTTTTATTTATTTATTTATTATTTTTCTATATATTGTTAATATTTATTCTATATTTATTTTAACATAGTTTGTTATTTTTTTATTTATTTTTTGTGTTTTTTTATTTTATCCATTATTCTGTTAAAGGGACATTGGGTTGAAACCAAAGTATGAAAGAGAAAAAGAAGGGAAGGAAAAGAAAAAAAAGAGAGAAAGGGGAAAGGATAGAAAAGGAGGAAAAAAATCATGAAAAAGAGAAAAAGAAAAGATAAAAGAACTAAAGAGATGAAAAAATAAATAAATAAGAGAAAGGAAAAAAAAGAGGTGTGGTCTAATGCTGTATAGTATAATGTGTATTTTTTTTTTTTTAGCCTTAGTAAAATTGATTAGTGATTTTTTTTTATTCCAGAAAACATTACGCGCTAAAATCACGTCATGAAATCGAGCTTTTAGAAAAATACTTCATTTCAAGAATTTATACTATATGATTAATGGATAAAATTGAAAAAAAAATGAGTTTGAAAGAATTTGGTTGGATTCAAGATATATAGATCGATCAGTTAGTTACATTATTTCAGCATCTTTTTAAAAATAATTTCTTATACTCAAAGTAAGTAAATTCTTTCTTTAAAAGTTTTATTATAAAATAAATAGGTTCTAAGCTAATAAAAATTATATTTGAATACTACTTTATTATTAAACCAATAAGGTGGTTTTAAAAAGAATTTTAAAGATATTTAATTATTTAATTACGTTAATGAACTATTTTTTTCAGTAACTATATATCGATATTACAAGATTACATCAGTAATGTTTCATACCCACAGTAATAGTTTCCCGAAAAAGATTTGCTTCTAGCAGGTATAAGTAAAAAATAATCAGCTCATCTCTTAACCTGTCTCTCCACCTGAAATTACTAGTTTATAAAAGTTTACTTGGACCGGCCCTCCTCTACAGAGCACCTATACAGGTTAACATAGCACCCATACAGGCTAACATAGCACCCATACAGGCTAACATAGCACCCACAACAGCGAAGCAACTCCAACAGTTTCAGAGTAGTATTTTGGGACGTATTGTGGAATTATTCTCCTTAACAAAGTGCCACAACTGACTCGATTAATATGTCAATTGGACCGCCGATAGTGTCAGAATTCATCTCACGGAGGGACATCAAATTCCTTGAGTGGCACCAACACAGTGGCACCAGTAGGATGCCCATAAAGGTGGCCAACACATAAACAGCCTCTGGCTCCACAGAGGAGTACTAACTTATACTGGCAACAAGACAACTGGTGAACCCCATCATCAGGAGGCACAAGTTTTCCCATCTATACCCATCATATTTCCTTTCTTTATCCTTACGTTTTATCTATTAATTTCTTTTAATACTTATTTTATTTTATGACTTATTTATTTCTTTTGATACTCGTTAATTTTATTTTATTACATTAATATTTCATATTACTATTTATATTTTATTTTATTAAAACTTAATGCTCTCCCCCATCTTAATTATTTATTTTAATACTTTTTTTAGTTTATTACTCATTTATTTCTTTTGATACTTTTTTATTTTATTACTTAT
>NW_027108650.1:270844-271867 GCF_000696795.3 Halyomorpha halys | reverse complement strand
TTTAATGCTTATTTTATTTTATACCTTATTTTCATTCTTATTTTATTTAATCACTTATTTATTTATTTTGATACTTATTTTATTATATTACTTATTTATTTATTTTAATGCTTATTTGATTTATTTCCTTATTTATTTATCTTCATTCATATTTTATTAAATCATTTATTTTTATCTTTATACTTATTTTATGTTATTTAATACTTATTTGTTTGATTAATTACTTATTTATTTCAATAATTATTTTATTACTTCTTTTTTGTTATTACTTATTTAGTTTTTAAACATATTTTGTTGTTTTGGAAGATTGACCATGAACGAATAAATGAAATATGGTAAAAAAAAACTCAAATTGTAAATGGGTATACTATTTTTATTTAGCCAACATTTCGCGCCACGTTGCAGGCCTTCATCTGAGCTGTTTTGATGGAAGTCAAAGTCAAAGTACTGACTTTGACGATGACTTCCATCAAAATAGCCCTTAATTAGGCCCGTGGGGCGTAACGTTAGCTCATTAAAAATAGTATACCCTTTTGCTAATTGACTTTATTTCACCGCACCCGGACCATATTCCATTCATTATTTGATTTTATGAGTTATAAGTAATAGTTTTATAAGTAATAAAATAATTATTGAAATTAGTATCTAAATAAATAAGTTATAAAATACGTATCAAAATAAATAAATAAGGAATAAAATAAGTATAAAAATAAGGAATAAAATAAGTATCAAAATGAGGAATAAAATAAGTATCAAAATAAATAAATAATTTATAAAATAAAAATAAATAAATAAGGAATAAAATAAAATAAGAATGAAAATAAATAAATAATCAATAAAACATAATATGAATCAAAATAAATAAATTAGTAATATACATAAGTAATATAATTAAATAAGTATCAAAATAAATAGATAAGTAATAAAATAGAGTATGCTTAAAAAATAAAGTACTCATTAAATTAAATAATGAATGGAATATGGTTAAAAAAAACTCAAATAGTAAATCGGTATACTATTTTT
>NW_027108650.1:268881-269403 GCF_000696795.3 Halyomorpha halys | reverse complement strand
AAGTAATAAAATAAAATAAGAATGAAAATAAATAAATAATCAATAAAACATAATATGAATCGAAATAAATAAATTAGTAATATACATAAGTAATATAATTAAGTAAGTATCAAAATAAATTGATAAGTAATAAAATAGAGTATGCTTAAAAAATAAAGAACTCATTAAATTAAATAATAAATGGAATATGGTAAAAAAAAACTCAAATAGTAAATGGGTATACTATGTTTATTGAGCCAACATTTCGCGCCACGTTGCAGGGCTTCGTCTGGGCTGTTTTAATGGAAGTCAAAGTCAAAGTACTGACTTTGACGTTGACTTCCATCAAAACAGCCCTTATGAAGCCCCCTAGAACGTGAGGTGAAATGTTGGCTCATTAAAAATAGTATACCCTTTTGCTAATAGACTTTATTTTTACCGCACTCGGACCGTATTCCATTCATTATTTAATTTTATGTGTTCTTTCTTTTTTAAGCAAACCCTATTTTATTACTTATACTAATTTATTTATTTTAATTTTAT
>NW_027108650.1:261114-266705 GCF_000696795.3 Halyomorpha halys | reverse complement strand
TTTATTTAATTTTATATTACTTATTTATTTATTTTTATATTACTTATTTATTTTAATGCTTATTTTATTTTATACCCTATTTTCATTCTTATTTTATTGTTTGATTTATTTATTGATTGATTTATTTATTGATTCTTCTACGTATTTACTTATTTATTACTTATATATTTAATTTTATTACTTTATATATTTTATGACAAAATCTATTAATTATTTATGTTTCAGATCCAGTGGTTCATATAGGGCTGAACTAACTACTTTAGCTGAGGCTACAGCAGTTAGAGAGGCGATACCGTTCCACTATAATAAACGGTAACGAAACCACAGGCAGTACCTCTTGGGTGGTTTGGAAATCTGCCATTTATTAGCAATTATTTTAACTTTTCATTCTGTAAACATTATTGCAACTCTCGTTTCGTCCCAATATGAGAGCAATATGTAAATTTTAGTTACAATAAGATTATTTACTTCAACAGAACTACAGGAGGGAAGCTTTGTATTCGAGCAGAAATGAACAATACTTTTTTTATCCATAAGTTTTTACCCATTTCTTGATGTTAAGAGGATAGTTCATAATAAAAACAACCAAGTTCACATAAAAATTATTGTATTTTACACTTTTTCAAAACACTAAAAAAAAAACCTTAAATGCGAAAATATTCAGAAATCATCATTTTTATTTTCTCACATATGTTTACATTCATCAATTATCCTCAAAGTTTTTGGTGTATAAAAATAATACAAATTTAAGCTACTGTAAAGCTAAGCCAACACATTTGACGGTTAAATTTTTAAAAATATCTCAAAATTGGAAAAAAATAATGTGCTTTCAATTCAAGCATTAAAACCATTCCAACATATTCAAATAGTATCATACATATTGCTAATGCTTTTATAGTAACTTGCAATCTGGAAAAATGTCTTATATTATAAAAAAATCAAGAATGGATGAGTTCAAAGTCCGCCAGGTATGAATATTCAAATATTACCCGAGTTTAAGTTCAAAGCATGCCAGGTATGAATGTTCAATTATTACCTGGGTTTTGGTACACCCCATCTCTGTAGTTAAATGATAAATATTAAAAATAATACAAATATATTGTCTGGGTCCTTCCAATGTAATTTTTTTTAAATTAAATGGTCTCAGTTATTTAATAATTACTAATTTTTAGGTTAACCTGTAATTCTAGGTTGATTGTATTATTTTTCCTATCTGAATGATGATTGCTGTTTTCTGAACATATTTTTAATTTAAATATTAATAAATTAATCCAATAAAAAAATTAGTAAAAATATCTTTTACTTAGCATTTATTTGCCAAACTTATGATAATCATCAATAAAGAAGTATACATTTTTAGATCTTTCTCTACAAATAACAGTTCTAAAAAAAAATAATTGAAAAACCAAATTTATTCTGATGATTTTGGCTACTCTTTATGTTTCTACATGTCTTGGAACCAAAAATAAACTCTTTTTCTTTCATCACCTACACATTGCTCACATGTTCCTAGTATATGTTAGTTTTGTTGCACAAAATTCATAAAACTTTTTTATAGCTCCCAGGGTACCAACTAATCAAATGTTTTTTATTTGGTATCAAAATAACATTAAAATATACCAAATAGCACAAAACAGTCCCTACTTGGTCAGTATAAATCTGAGATATGATATGATATATTTACGTTTGTTTAATTAGATTTGAGAAGCTTTTAATTTCAAAACAGTTTATTAGTACACAATAATCATATTCGCAATGGCCTTTGGCTTGTATTAACAAAGTGAAGGGCAGTACGACATAGATCTTGAGAGGCCACACTAAACTCATGTTGGTTAAAAAAAACTCTGACTTTGACTTCCGTCAAAACAGCCCCGACGAGGCCTTGCAACGTGGGGCGAAATGTTGGCTCAAATAAAAATAGTACACCCATTTACTATTTGAGTTTTATTTGACCGCACCCGGACCATATTCCATTCATTAAAAAAAAAAAGTAGATTTCAAGTTAAATTTTACTGCACTTTCATGTTAATTTTATTTCCAGTGTGTTGTTTTTTAAATTGATTAAAATGTCTTACTTCTACCAAATTCAAATCTTCTAGTACTGTTGGAAAGAGAGGTATTTTCTCTTTCTGATTTAAGGCAATTAAAAGTCGCTCAATTATTTTTAAACAAACTTAAATGCATTTTCTTATATATCAATTTAAATTAGCCAACCAGAGTCAGATTTTAATGTCCTTTTCATATTATGTAACTTTGAAGTTAATCAGTTTAGTACTGTAATAGTAATGAAAGATTTTCAAGCTTCAAAACTGGAATTAAATATTATGATTTACAAAAAAGTATTACTTGATGGGAGAAAACAGAGTTCATTTTCAGTTTCACAACTAAAGACATAAAGATCAACTGAAATTATCAAATATAATTTTTCTATATTCTTTGTAATTATTTGATAATTTCTATAGAGTTTTTAAAACAATAGAGACTTGTCATATTACATATACTGCTGCTTCGACCAGAACTATCTCATCTCAAAATTTGTCTTTTTCTATTTGTAGCCTATACTCTGTATGTAATATTTAAGGTGTGAAAAAAATATCCTATGTCAAAATTATTATCTTAACTGATAGTATCATTATGGTATATATAGTATGCATAGTGTAGTTTAGTATAGTAGAGTATATATAGTATCATATGTCGAATAAAAAAAGCCTGACTGGAATTTGGGGGTGCGATAAAGTTCAGGTTCTCTAGCTTCTTGTATATTGTGTTAAGGTGGCATTTTCCTGCAATTTCTTCCGGTTCCTTAAAATTAAAAAGCATTCCTACCTCTTCAATTCATTCACCTAGCCTTTTCCTATGCATAGATTGGAATAATTATTTATTATTATTGGATAAAATAAATCTCAGATATAATGCAATGTATTTATATTTGTTTAAATATACTCGAAACTTTTAATTACCTTAAAATCTAGCAAATGTAACTTTATTGTTAACATCAAAAAGAAAGAAAATTTCTTTTACAAACAGAGCCAAAACACTTGAATTCGGTTGAAGTATGTATTAGTAATAAAGGTTTCAAGTTGAATTTTATGATTTTTTTTTTTTTACTCCTTATCACCTCATTTAATAATTTTATGATATTAAATAATCAAATGATTAATAATTAAATGATATACAAAGTGTACATTTGTAAGGAAGATGCAATCATAAAACTTTTCAATATTATGTATAATTATATAATATTATTACAGATATTTTTTATAATATTTAGACTCCTGTAATATCCTTTATAATATTTATAACTGTTGATCTAACCTCATGATTTACTTACATGATCTTAACGAACTGCTTCTTTTGACAATTCCAAAATATTCCTACTACTCCGCACAAGAGGTGTCTACACATTTCTATTGATAAACCTTCCTATGAAGTTTATTTATTTCTTTTTAAAGAGTGAAAACAATTGTGTATGTATTTGGAAATCCCAAAACAAATAAGTGTATTAATTCTTCTTATTTGAGATTACATTATAGCTGTTCTAAATGACAATTATTATGTGTTATTTACGTTTGTAAGAGATCTTGTAAAGAGCAGATAAAATGTGGTTGAACAATGTATCGTATCAACAGTACAATTGATTGATTTTAAAAAAAAATTAATGATTTATTTTTTATTTTGATCAGAGTTGGCTGGAATGGTGGAAGGCGATATTTGTGAAGTACCCTCAGTAACATTGAAGGAATTTCAAAATTAAATAAATACTTTCAATGTAGTAGTACCTCTTAGAAAAAGAGGTGATATTATAATTAGTTTATAACAATTACAGACTTCTAAAAAAAAAAAAAAAAAATATGTTCTCAATTCATCCGTTAAAAATTATTAATTAAATTTAATATCTTAAAAAGGACACTTTTTTAATTAAAAAAAAAATCGTAAAATAGAAAATATTAACACTAAAAGGACAAGTTAGACAAAAATATAATGAATTAATAAAATAAATAATAAGAATAATTCTAAAGAAAAATTATAAAACAAAAAATAAACACACTCAAAAATATTGAAAAATGGTAGATACAAAAGAAAATAATTATAAAATATTCTAAACAGAAAGGTTAGTATAACCATAAAAAGTGATCAACAGAACTTCAAATAAAACTGAAGGGGATTAACAGTTTTTATATAAATAAACAAAATAAATACAACAATATTTTTTGTCCCTTTATTAATTTCTTCCTTTTTATTGTTTTTTCCTTCTTTCTGTTCTGTTCTTAACTAAATCTATATCTACATTACTCTCTCTCATCTCACTGATTTGTCACAAATATTCAATTTATTATACAAGTGTTATTTATATTTATAATCTCAGTCAATGTTACCACCACCGATACGTAAACATGAAAAAAGAAAAAAATAAATAATAAAAAAACTAAGTCATGAGTAAATAAAAATGTAGAAATAAATTAAGTTAAAATAACTACAGTAAAAGTAAAATTATAAATAAGTTATCGCTGCTTTGCTTTAATAATGGCACACCTGACAAAAAAAAGTATTTTTTTTATTTTGTTCTGAAGATACTTTGTCACACCCCTACTAGCTTTGGGACAATGTGATAACTCTAGTAGATAAATTAATCCCAGTCTACTGTACACTGAATACGTCCAGTTATAAATAAAATCAAAACTTTCTTTTAATACACCGCTATCAAAGCAAAGCTGTGATATCCAATCATTGAATCAAACAAAGAAACCAAGATAATTATGTAAAATAAATACCATATGTATAAATGTGGTGTAACATAATAGGGAGAGTAGGAATAGGAGTCAGTATAGCCTATTATGGATTTTAAGTAGTTCATAAATCCTTGATAAGGATTGAAGGATGTGATGTCTCTGTAAATCAGATTTGTGCCAAAGAAATTCTTCATACATTGAGTTTGGGTATAAGTAAAGGCTAGGTACACAAAAGGATTGGTTAAATAGGTGTTTGGAAATATTATCATTTACAGTCCTCAGTGGATGTTAGACAAACTAACACAATAAATAGCTTTATAATGAAGCTAATTTATTTTAATGAACAAAAATCCAATTATGTTCAAAATTTTGGCTTGAACATTCTCCACTCCTAGTGATTCAATTGTAATTTAAGCTATTTTTAAATTTCTTATACATCATTTATAAAAAATCATATAACCCATAGAAAGATGGAATTATTTTTAAATAATCTCTAAATAAAATAATAAGTAAAATAAACTTTAAATGAGAATATTTTACATTATCTTCTGAGTTTAAGTTGATAAGAACATTAAGGAATGAATAATTAATCAAACATACTAAATACCATATAATTTAGAACATGCATAAATAAATAAGATAAAAAAATTACACATCATTTCAACTCCATTCGATAAAACCAAAAATAATCACACAAGACAGAGAAGTTCTAGTGATAATAGACGACGAACTTCTTACAAAATAATCAAAATCATATCATTAAACTTCTTCTCAATAATTTTCAAACATTTACTCTCACCTCTGTCACAACTTAAAGCAGTTTCCACAAGGTATAGAAAAATTACATAATTTGAAATTATC
>NW_027108650.1:260616-261064 GCF_000696795.3 Halyomorpha halys | reverse complement strand
TTATTGAAATTAGTATCTAAATAAATAAGTTATAAAATAAGTATCAAAATAAATAAATAAGGAATAAAATAAGTATTAAAATAAATAAAAATTGATAAAATAAAAATAAATAAATAAGGAATAAAAGTAAATCGGTATACTGTTTTATTGAGCCAACATTTCGCGCCACGTTGCAGGGCCTCGTCTGGGCTGTTTTAATGTTAGTCAAAGTCAAAGTACTGACTTTGACGTTGACTTTCATCAAAACAGCCCTTATGAAGCCCTTGAACGTGGGGTGAAATGTTGGCTCATTAGAAATAGTGTACCCATTTGCTAATTGACTTTATTTTTACCGCACTCGGACCATATTCCATTCATTATTTAATTTTATGTGTTCTTTATTTTTTAAGCAAACTCTATTTTATTACTTATTTATTTATTTTGATACTTATTTAATTATATTACTTAT
>NW_027108650.1:246219-257703 GCF_000696795.3 Halyomorpha halys | reverse complement strand
CTAAAAAGTTCCGCAAGAGGCCAGCACCATCCAGGCAGGCCTCTCCGAGCTAAATTCTAACAAGAATATTTTTGTTTCGTATTAGGATAGTAGGAAGTAACAGGAGCTACATCGATCAGACCAGTACGGATGGCATCATTGAGCTCCTTTAAACTCCTACTATCCTAATACGAAACAAAAATATTCTTGTTAGAATTTATCTCGGAGAGGCCTGCCTGGATGGTGCTGGCCTCTTGCGGAACTTTTTAGAACTACTATTTCTACGTTTCTTGATTAGTGCTGCTATCTTTTGACGGTTAGTTGAACTATTATTATTTTAGGGAAAATTAAAATTTTGACTTGAGAATCGGTTGCGTGGATGGTGCTGGCCTCTTGCGGAACTTTTTAGAACTACAATTTATAACATTCTCGATTTGTGCTGCTACCTTTTGGCAGTTAGTTGTACTATTATTTGTACATTTCTAAAATAAGGAATTGTCAAACTATCATCATTATTTTTGGTTTTGCTGAATCAGAGTCAAATTGATAGTAATTTTTCGATCGTATTTATTTATAAGTGTTCTAAATTAGATATTATTTATTATAGTTGATTAATTATTGATTCCTTTGTGTTCTTATTGACTTAAACTGAGAATATAATGTAGTAAAATGTAAAACAATAAAATATAGTCTTTTAAAATATATTTTACTTAATATTTGATTTAGACAATGATAAAATAATTCCATCATTTTATGAGGCTGTTGGACTTATAATTGTTTCATTAGAAATTTTAAATAAGTAATCATTTAATTCTGATTTAACAACTACATTGTGAATTAGATTTATTATGAAAAATTGAGACTATCTGCATAAATTTAGGAGTTGGAACTTAAAGGAATGAGATATTTTAAAGAACATTTGTACAATAAAAACTCATTAGCAGAAAAATTAATATTTTGTTTGTTACTGATAATTTCAAATTATGTAATTTTTCTATACCTTGTGGAAACTGCTTTAAGATGTGCAGAGGTGAGAGTAAATGTTTGAAAATTATTGAGAAGAAGTTTAATGATATGCTTTTGAATATCTGATAAGAAGTTTATCATCATTTCTTAACATCAAAACTTCTCCATTTTATGTAATTATTTTATCAGAGTTGAAATGAAGTGTAAATTTTTCCATGATATTTATTTAAATGTGTTATAAATTAGATATTATTTAGCATTTTTATTAATTAATTAATCATTCCTTAATGTTCTTAAACTCAAAAGAGTATGTAATATAATTTAAAATGATAAAATATAGTCTTTAAGTATATTTTACTTATTATTTGATTTAGAAAATGATAAAATAATCCAGTCGTTCAAGGAGTATGCTAAATCCTTCTATAGAATTTATTAAAAATAACGAATAGTAATACCTCAAGTCTAATTTAACTTCTCTGTTGTAACTGAATTTTTTTTATGAAACATTGCAGAACATCTAAATAAATTTAGACAGTTGTGACTTTAAAGCAGTTATTAATGGAAATTTGCATCATAAGGGCTCATTAGAAGAAAAAACAAGAGTTTTCTTAGTCGTAGGTAGTTTCACATTATGTACCTTTTCTGGAAATAACTTTAAATTGTGACCGAGATGGGAATAAATGTTTGGAAATTTGGAATTATTTTAGTGATCTGATTTTGGAAAAGGTTCATTATTTATTATCATTAGAACTATTCTGTTTTGTTATAACTGTAAGTGACAAAATGCTCATACAAATAAAACCGATCAATACAAAATAAAAATGTAGATCTTATTTACTTTATGTTACAAATCAAAAACTTAGTTGTATTTTTATTAGGTAATATATAAATTATTATGTGTTCATGGTAATTATAATTCTATAGTTTTAGCTTCACTAATTTTTACCCAACTCTGCCTTTATCCATGGAGTGAAGATAAGCTTTTCAAAATAAAATGTTTTTTCATTTAACAACTAATAAGTCATTAAGCAATTTTTCAAGACACTTGAGTGGAATACAGGAATATGAATTATTCTTTCCAAATTAGTTATTTAAATGTTACCTACTTTTTATATTGTATCATAGACGGATTGGAAATATTGGACTAGACTTATATTGTGACAGCGCTGTAAATTTTGGGAGCCTGTAGGACGATCCCACTACAAAAAGTAACCCTTCCTTATTTATGGTTAAGTCTTTGGAATATTTTTAATTAAAGGCAAAGCTAAAAGCTAAATAAAAAAAAAAGTTTGCAAACGAGAACATTATTCTTAGTATCAGCATCATAAAAACTCTGTTTTTCAATTAGGAGATTGCCAACACAGGTACATGCCCAACTTACCTAACTATAATGATTCAGTTATTTTTGGAAAATTAAATTTGAGGAATATTGATAAAATTAAACTACAGAATGTATTAACACGTTGACTTGTAGTTAGCAATCTTGCTTAGGATGACCACTACAAGTTATTTTCTAGTAAAAATACGGGATAAGGCGTAATGGGCGTCCCAGGCAAGATTGCAAACTTGCTAGTCGGTAGTCAACATGTTAATAAAAATAAATAAAATAGAAGAATAAATTATGCTCCTTATGAAATAAAAAAATATATAAATTTTCTTGCTAAATGCCCTATATTAGCAGAATTTAGAAGAGAATAGCTCAGAAAAGATTTCTTATCATTTGAAGAAACAAGAGAATGTTTAAAGAGTTAAAAGTTGTATTATCCTTTTTAATGTGTTATTCTTATTATTAACTCAGCTCTTTTATTGTAAAATAGATATAAAAAAATGTTAAAATCTATTTTCCAGAAAATAATGAATTTTAATATGCTACTTACTTGTATGATACCTGTTTTATTGGAATTCTTCATAATATTTTCTAGCGAAGGCCGTTCTCCGCCAAACAATTTCCTGACTCAGCCATAAATATTTTTAATTTATTAACTATGTTGTTCATCTAAGTACATAATAAAACTTAATATAAATTAATAAATGATTAAAAAAAAAGCCAATGATGAAGAACATACGATATATTTACCAGAGAACATTAATAGTTAAGAAGCACTAAATTAATTACAATAATAAATGTTTATAATTTTTATTTTGATCAATATGATATTTGTTTAAAAATACATTTACACCATATCAACTAACAACATTATTAAGTAATTAAAAAATATAATAGCAATAATATATAAATTATTATTCAAATCTTTACAACAGCTAGTTTTACAAATATATAAATAAAAAATTAAACTCTTCTTAGCAGAAACAGCTTAGTATTGGGAAATCAATTAATTAAAATAATTATATTTAATTTAATCCTCGAGTAACAGATAATCTCTCACGGATAAACACAATTAAACTAGTTTTAATGAAAGGAGTATAGAATAGAGAAAAAATAATAGAATCCTTCAGATTTTTTACATTAAATAAACTCAATATATTTTACTTTTGAATAATTAAATCATACTAGGTTTGATCATCATACCATTTTGTAAATTAAATCATTCTCTTTTCTTTTCTGTTTTTAAAGAAAAATTTAGTACATCATAAAATGTTTCTATAAATACACAGGGTGTTTCAGGATTAAATTTCCTAACCGATAATATGGGTTAAGGATCTCAAAACAGAAAAATATTTTTAGAATAAGAAAAGATATATTTTTTAACAAAAAAAAGTTGGCGCATGCATTTATTCATTAAAATCTAAATAATTCATAGTAATAAAAATCTTTAGATGTGAATATCTCCTAAACATAACATTAACAGACATTTATAGGGAAGTTTTTTTTTTAGTTTCGAGATCCTTGATTCATATTTTTACTGGGGGACTTAACCCTGTACATGTTAAGATGAATTTTAAAAAGTCGAAGGGAAATTAGATTTTATAACTTTAAAATATGATAAAGCTTGAAAAAGTTCCCAATACTGTCCACTACAGAAGAATTTCAAAATAAAAATGACAAGAGTAAGAAAAAACAAATATGTTCGAAGATTTGATAATAAAGACTAAAAATTCATACTTGACAGAATTATTTTTTCTGAAGAATGGAAACTCTTTTCGTACATTCTATGTATAATATTCTAGTCATTCAGTCTTTCCTAATCTTAAAAATTATATGCACTTCCATTGTTTATAGTAAAGGAGAAATAGAACAATTATTTGTGCCAAGTCGACAGAATAATAAAGTACCATATTTACCCTGTTTCACAAGTAAATTCAAAATAAAACTGAAATAAATTATAAAAAAAAAAAAGTACACATAAATTTTCAATACAATGCACATGGCAGTGAACAATTATAAGATAATGAAGATAGTTTCCCATTTATATATAAAGGTAATTTTATGAGCACGCATACAAATATGACATATATATTTATATATTTACAAATATTTACAATATACAACATAAAAAAAAAAAGTTTCTTAATTACTAAATATTTCTTTATGTTTTGGACATCGATAGTTTTTATTGCTAAAATCGTGCTAGATAGAATTTTAGTTGTAACATGAACAATTCAAAAATATATTTTTAAAAATCAGTTGAAATTCTTACAAATGATTCTGAATATAGCTTAAATTAATTAACGTCGAAGATCAAAGTTGAGTATTACGATTAAAACCAATTTTAAAGAATTACAATGCAAGATGCTTTATTCAAGAATAGTAGAAAGTTATTGAATATGTTAATAAATGAAAAAAAAATTTTAAATTTAATAATAAAAACAAATATCCGTCATTCATTCCTATCATGGCATAAGCCTATGTAAGATTTAGCTAAATGAACCAAATTCATGTGGTCACAGTTTAAATTAAACCATAAGTACCAATATCAAGAAAATCATACATATAGCATATTAAAAACTACATAAAAAAAATATATTTTTTGCATAGTTAATGTTTTTGATATATCTCCCAGTATATCAGGGGAAGTTCTGAGAAAACAAAATAGATTAGCTAAATTATAACTTTTTTTATTATTATAAATAAAATTTAAATTGATTGAAAATTTGATTTCTTGAACTTATAGGTAAAATTTTTAAACTGATTTTAGTCACATGATTGTAGAATGAACTCACTACATACTGATTTTTTTAGGAACAACCTCCCGAAAGAGCAGAATTTTGAATACATTTTACTAAAAATATTTTTTATAAATTTTTAGTCCCATATTTTTTTACAAGTTCAGGAATGCTTGAGAACATTTATGAATATTTATGACCACATATACAAAATAATATATAACTTTATAAGTATTAAATGGGAAATGGACTGATTCTGTTGACAAAAAAAAATTAAATGTAAATTAACATGAGGATAAGATGATTGGGGGTCAAAAACTTATTTATTTGAGCCAAACTATTTCATAGCGACAAAAGAATACTAAATACATAAATATTAATAAATTTTCACAGGTTTATTTCTAGTAACAGTCAAATTTTATGAATGCATAGTTTTCAAACTATCAATATTTTATAAAAATTAAATTTCAGACAACCAAAAACCAAGTTTTCCTACTTGTCCGTTCGGAAAATTATTCAACCTGAAAAATCTTTGTTGTGATTGAACTAAAATCTGTCAGTATTAAGTTACTAATACATTATTCAAATCAATACAGCTATTTCTACAGATGTTTGTAACAGTGAATATTAAAACTTCACTCAGTGTGCCTTTCGACTTCTAATTTTGCAATCTGCAGCTATATCGGTAATGTAAAGTTAAGCACCTTACACACTAGACTTTATAATATATTAAGACTATTATTATTTATTTTTTTTCTAATCTTAAAACACCAAACATTTAAATCTAATGGGTTTCCATCATCTAAGAATATCAGATAGTAACAAGATATCATGAATAATGAATGCGTATGCGTGTTTTAAGTACGAACGACTTTTAATATCCATTTGTATATTTAAAGGATGATACGAACAGTTGATATGCAAATATCATGAGGAGGGTCTTTCCTTTAAATTTATATTTCTACTGAATAATGACTTTTATCTTATTCTAAATAATAATATTAATAATTAAAGAAGACTACCTAAAACATATAAACACTAATATATGTATTTTTCTTTCAAACGACAAAAATAATTTTAATTACATCCATGTTAAAATTTTCATTTAACAACAATTTTTTTTCCTTAAATATTAGAAGAACATACATGTTTCTTCATATAATAGTTTACAAAAAAAAAATAATAATAATAAAATAAAAATTAAAAAATAACTAAATTACAGAATGTGTAATGAATTAAAGCTGTTAATACTGTCTAGGTAGAGAAGGGAATAGACAAAAACACTCGACAGTGTAATGTAAGATCAATGTGCTCCAAGTTTCAGATTACTAAATAAACTTGATAAAAGAAAAATAATGTTAATACAAAAAGAAAAATAATAATAAAATAAAATAGAATATATCATCTTAATAACAATAAATTATATCACATTAATTGTCCTCGAGGTGAAGAAAAGTGGAAAATGTTTAAGTATCTTCAATATCTGATGGGAGGTCTAGAGCTGTGTGTAGTGTCACAGTGACTCCCCTGTTGACACTGACAGCTGGGTAGAATACGCCATATAAATTGTGAAAAGCAATTGGGCCCTGAAACATTAAAAGATAATCAACATAAATAATACAATTTAATAAACAAATCAATATAGATAGGGAGTTCACTCAACTCTCTACCAGAGAAAATTGATGAGTCCTACCTCATTTGCCACTAAATTGAATGCTTTTTTGTTTACTATATTATAACTTTTTCTCTAAACACTTTTTAGGAATTACAGGTAAAAAAAAAAATTCTTTACTTTACTAAATTAATTAGCTAGTAAGAGTTTTAGGACTACTAGAAATTCGTTTCCTTGTTAGATGTGGTAGAAAACATTTTTTTAATTATTTACAGATTTATGTTCTATAGGCTAGGTTTTATGCATCGGAACACAATATAATAATAATAGTAATAATAATAATAATAATAATAATAATAATAATAATAATAATCTTTATTTATTCCGGGATTGATCCCTTTAGAATAATTTACAGGCGTTAAAATTAGGCTTTAGAGCCTTAGAGTAAATAACAAAATAGAGATGAAATTACAAAATGTCATAAAATAAAATAATATAGTGAATTTAAAAATATACGATTAAACAACCATAATTAACAGTATATATAAAATAATGATAAAACAAATAAAATGAAACCACTTGTCATATCATAAAACATAAGATGACTTCTGATAGTAAATAAAAATAAAAAAAAATGATAAAAAATCAAATACAATTAAACTAAAAAGTAATAAATGAAAAGATATAATTTCTGCTAGTGTACATATTTACAATTATAAACAAAGACCTAAGACATAAAATATATAAAGCTTTTTTGAAACTTTCAATTGTTATTCTTCAATTGGGAGGACAGAAGGTAGTCGAAGATACGGGATTTGAAAATTGGAAGGGTGTTAGAACTACGAATAAAGGAGGGAATAGAATTCCATAGTGAAGAGAAACGGATGAGGAAAGATCTACCAAAGGCTGCGGTTTGATGGGCAGTTACATATGAGTCTGAGGACCTTTGGCGGGAATGCACTGAGGACTTAAATTGAAGGATATCTGAGATGTACAATGGACGGCGGGACTGGATAACTTGATAGAGAAAGGAAGCAAGGAAATATTTACGACAGAAGGAGGGGTAAAGCCACTTCAACTCTTCATAAAATCGGGAGACAGAGGCGTCCCTGGGGACCCCAAAGATGAATCGTACAAAGCAATTATTTAACCATTTTAATTTTGCTTCGAGATCCCCAGAGACACTTCCGTAAACCACACAACAATAGTCAAAGTGGGGGAATATTAAGGAAGTAACCAGGAGCCTGCGGGTTTCAAAAGGAAGTAGGTGACGAAGATAATTTAAACAGATTATCCAATTAAATAATACTACAGAATGCTGTATGATCTGTAGTAACAAAGAAAAAATAAAGAGCATTTGAATGAACTGTGGTAGAAAATAATTAGTTTACTATCCTCAAACACCAGACTGACCTTACTGATGTGTCAGTGTATAAGCCAGGGAGATCATTATCCTCATGCTGATAAATGAGCTCGTAATCACTAAAGGGTTAAAAACTAATGCATGTAAATTTTAACAAGTTCATACTTTAGAAAAACAGTATATTCTACATAATTTTTACAAACAAAATTTTTTTTTCAACTATGCATTTTATTTTAAATATTTTAGTTTTGGAAATGAAATAAAGAAAAATTGGAGCAAATTACTCACATGCGGCTCTTCATTAACGTAGAAGCTGACTTGGTGCCTGTCAAGATCGAGAAGCACACCCACTGTCGAACCAGTAGTGATACCTCCTTCACACCGCTGATCGTGGGTGTTTGCGTGAACAAACCATGATCTCTGCCTGTCTATGTACATACTCCATCCTTTTTCATCTTTACCTAAAATGAAAGATGAGGTCAGAACTCAAAACAGATCAAATAATATAAACACAATAAAAAATTTGATTCTAATGTTCTACAGTTCTAAAAAAGTAGTATCCTTGGTCCCACTCTCTACATGGTTTATACAGCTTATACTCCAATCCACCCCAACACAATTCTAACAACATACGATGATGATAAATGTGTATTGTCTGTATACAATGACCCTAATACTGCATCACAATCTATGCAGTCACACATAACATTCATTTAAGAATGGTGTCACAACTGGAGAATCAAAATAAATCCTTACAAATCCCACCAGATCACCCTACTCTTCATATACACACAATATCTTTTTTTAATATCCCGCTTACGCCTGTTGAACTGATTCTTATGACTCCATCATGACAAGAGACTTACTTGGAATCCTCATAACATACTGAAACAACAAGAAACTGCTCGTAGATTTCGATCACAACAACACCTACTTGTCAAACTTCACATTTACTACAAAACACTATTATAATCTATGATAATAAGCCCAATTTGGACTTACCAAATTGAGCTCTGAGGCTCAACAAAATCATCAAATTCCTCCCATATCCAATCCTTGCAATCCAAAAACCTCAATGCTCTTTATTATATCACAAATAAACTCATCCATAAAGAGCTCAACATCCCATTTGTCGCAGATTTGGCCCGAAATAGAAATACCCTTTCATTCCAAAATCCTTACCCACCCATACCCATTAGTTCTTAATTTCTAATCCTTAACAATCCCTGATAAGCCTCTGAGATGTCTGAAAAGAAGATGGCCATGGGATCTTCTAATTTAAAGCAATGATTAAAGTACCATCATTGGGTAGTTTCTTCCCAAGACTATCATGTATACTGAAACATTTATCACATTTACTTATTGTATTTTTTTATACATTTGTAAATTTCAATAAATAAAAAAAAACTCTATAAACATAATTTCAACAAGCAGTTAACCAATAAACAAGCAGAATAATAAAGAGTACCTAGCATCTGATCTTTTGCAGCATCTATCCTGGCGATACCGAAGCTTGGGTCGGTATCTGTGTCATAACGATCAATTGAAAACTCCCAGTAATGGACTCCACGTGAGAAACCAACACTTCCAAGGGCGACTCGATGTTCGTAACCCTCACAGGACACTGTGCAATTATCTTCGGAAAATGCAAGATCTGGTCCACTCAAACAAGGGTCGAAAGTAAACCAAGCCACTAGAAAAAAAAATTATTTTAATTTTATAAAAGAAGTATTCACATAAATAAAAACATCAGAAAAAAAAATGAGCAATTCTTTTTTAACCAATTACGAAGCATAATTTAGGGTTCAAAAATAAAGAAAAATAATAAATACTTTTGGATATTTAAATAATTCATAGTTCTATGGACTGTAATATTTTTAAAAAAAAGATTAAATAAAAAACAACAGCTCCAGAACCCACAGAGTTGACCCATGGCTACAGTGTACCAGAAAATAATTATCTGCCATAGCTGGATTCGAACCTGGGGTCCTTCAAGTTCGTAGCATAATGCCTTACCACTATGTTCACCACACCTCCTATTGAAGTTAATACACTCAGAAATTAATTTATTATTTTTTAATGAAATTTAATTTTGATGAGAATACAATGAATTACACCACTTTTGGTTTCAATGGCTCATATGTAATAAAATATTTTATTAAATTAATAAAGCTGGCAGTACTTGAAAAAAAAAAATAAATGAGCTTGTTCAAATAACATTTATTTACCTCTATATAAACTTATATTAGAATGAAAAGTTGTAATTTGTAAACACATAAATTATAAAAAAATTTCTTTGCACATGCATGAATAATAACAGCTTACCTTCAGCAGTTTGAAGTCCAATCAGTTCACTATATTCCCCCTCACCAGTACTGTTGAATGCTTTCACACGAGCATTATACATTGAGTGAAAGTGGAGTCCATCGACGGTGCAAATTGTTTCTTTTCCACAATAGACTTCCTAAAAGAGTACAATGATGAACATATTGTAATCATACACATAGTATCAAGAAAAATGAGATTATTATTAAATTGAGTAATGTAATTTAATGAACATGACCACAATAGATACAAACATGATTTATATATTCACATACATGCCTCAACTATTTCTAGAAAGAGTTAATAAACAACCATGATGATGGTATGTTAGGGTTTTAAGTACGAGGAGGATTTTACAGTGAATTAATAAGAAGAGAGCTGAAGTAAATATTTTTTTTTTTATCAACAACTAATTAATTTTCTTTATTATCAGTTGTGGCAAGTTCTGTGATCAAGAGACCCTCCTATGTCAAAGTCCTAGCATTTTTATAAAGAAAGCATACTTAATTTTCAACAGGAAAAAACTTGAGACACTGAGGTAAAACCTACCAAAATAATCGCAGATAACCATTGGTCAAATAAAAGGAATACCTCCTCATTTTTTTTTTTTAGATTTCTAAGCATGTCTTTTCAATCTTCATTTAAAAAGGGAATTATGAAAAACTCTTTTGAGGTCCCAAAAATTCAATATGCATGTCTGAATGGTTTGTAATGGGAAATTCAATAAAATAATAAATTATCAAACTATGACATCAAGTAATCCAACCATATCCAAGAAATAAGTATTTATCTTATTTGAATAAATGAACTGTTTTTTTGCTTCTTAAAAAAAATTGCACCTACAATAAATCAAGCTATAAGAGTGGGATTAGGAAAGTTTATTAATGGAAAATGGAAAATAATAAATATTTATTTACATTAATTAATCAAATGCATATTATTATTATTGATAAACGATAATAAAATTTGAAACTGAACACACTAAATGTCCATGGCATTAAAATATTGATTACTTCAATTAACTTTCATAAAAAAGTTTTAAAATTATTATGGATGAAAAAATGATTTCTAGGAATTCTTTAAAATAACTTTATACAAGCCTTAGAGCATATTTCAATCAATTAATAACATTAATAATATTCATAATTATGAGAGATAGTTGACCGTGGATGAT
>NW_027108650.1:243552-245957 GCF_000696795.3 Halyomorpha halys | reverse complement strand
TAGCCGAAACGTTGGCACATTAAAATAAGTTAATTGAACTTATTTGTGTTTTTCATTGACCGCACCCCCAACTATCTTCTCCTCATTAATAATATTCATCTATATTTTTTAATACTATACTGAAAAATTGATACAATAAATTGATATAACCAGATATATTGAAGGAATATGTGTGTAAAGAAATACACTGCAGTTATCCTGAGCCCTCAATAAATTTAACCATACTTAAAATTTTTTATTTTTCTGTTGCTATAAAAAATCAATGGAATAACAAATATAAATTTTGTTCCTGCCAAGAATACAACAAATTAAGAAAAGATATCAAAGCAGTAATCCAATTAGGGAAGATCTGGTAGTCTCGGCTTTTCCAGTCCGAACTGGATTCGTCTATTTTTCCTCTTTTCTCCTTTAGTTATCCATAAAATTCTTTAATATTTTGTATCTATCTATTATTTATTCTTGCTAACATTGAGAACTGGTTATTTTTTTTAATAAACAAAATCAAAGATATATTATAGGAAGATTTTTTGAAAATTCAGCATTGAAGTCCTGTCAGGCTATTTCAATGAGGATAAGAGCTAGCTGATATTGAAGAACATTTAAAATCGTTAGAGCCCTTTTGGGAAAAATTAAGAAAATGTGAAAAATCGATTCAACAAAGTAGCACTTGTGATAGGTGAATTTTAGCCAAAAAGTTGCTGTCATTTCCCACGCACATACTTGCCTTAAATATGTAATTTCATCTTTTTACAACCTTATCTTTTTGAGCTAGGCTGACCACATCATTAAACCATTTCTGTCAAAAGATTAAATTAAAAATTTTGCACAGTCACAATGATTTCCCTTACTATATACTCCATGTATAGAGAAGTGAAAGTGAACAAAAAAAAAAAAAACAACTATAGCACTTATAAGTAAAGAAAATAAATATATAATTATGAGCATAGATTACCCTGAATTCTCCACCATTTCCGTCATCCAGTTCCAAAATGTATCCTTCGATGTACGAAGTTTGAGGTGGCTGCCAAGCGATTGTAACACTGTTATTTTCAGCACTGCATTCCTCTGGGATGATAATGGGAGCGTTGGGTGCTGCAATCACACAAATCAAATCAGAAGTGAAAACAGTAAAAGAAATAAATTTGAAACAAAATTTCAGAAAAATAAAACAAATATACAAACATAATTTTGAACTATTACGGTAAAACTTAAAAAAAAAAATAATAATAATAAACTACAAGACCAACATAATGATTAAAACTTTGAGTTATTTAATTTTAAAGCACTAAACTAGAGTGCATTCCAATTCACTAAAAATATAAAATACCATGTTTTACGATCAAGTGCCTCAAATTAAAGAAAATTTTTAATTTCCTGACTTAACATTTCTTATATTACTTTTATATTCACATGAATTATAGGAAGATTGCTCGTGTCATTTATTGAATGATTATGTTCTAAATTAAAATCTAATTTTTACCCGTTTTAAGAAGTCTATTGGTAAATTATGAACACAAAAGTAGTAAGAGAACAACTAAAAATCACTCAGTAAAACAATAAAAACTTAAGAGAAACAATTAAGAATTCTAAATTAAAAATGGACCAACATGATCAATAAGATAGATGAGATATTTTTGTCACATTCAAAGTAAAGAGAAAAATAGCATTAAAAGTTTTATGCAGCTGGTAACAAGAAATTCAGAATATAACAACTTTGAAGAGTAAAATAATCTACATACCAATTTATACTGATTTATTAACTTAAAAAAATATGCTCAACTATAAACAAACTTACAAATATTTAATCTAAAATTAAAACTTCACATAAAAGCATAAAAATAACAAACCTATTACATCATAGCATAAATTTTACATAAAAAACAAAAGATATTATAATTAAAAAAGAAAATATACAAACAATTAATTAATGGGTGTAATATGTACTGTAATTTCCTCTTGTTGTGTAAATAGTATATTTTTATGTATAAAGGGTATTTAATATGTTTTTATTTTATTTATCGTTTCAATATTGTTCATTTGTCTTATATTGTGTAATTGGTTAGTTTTGTTTTTAACTAGATTTTAATACATTTGTACAATAGTTATTAATTTAATTAAGTGTTAATATTAATAGAGTCTATTTCTGATTACCTAGAAACCCACCCTGAGATTAAGAGTTTAAAATATTATAAAATTTAAATAAAATTCTACTATCAATTTAATATTAAAGCTTTTCATTTTAACCCAAGCTAAAATGAAAGATATGAAACTAGTTAAAACTATAAAAATTCATTTTATTTTTTATAAATAATTTTTAATTATTACAATTTTTTTTTTTTTTTTTTTTTTTGCCGGGTTATGTAAGTTAAAAATGCTAAGAGAAGAATTGTTGTACAAATTGTTAT
>NW_027108650.1:228544-241837 GCF_000696795.3 Halyomorpha halys | reverse complement strand
ATATTTTTAAAATTATTACAATATATATATATATAAATTAATAATAAATTAAAATCTGTACTGCTACAACCCATGAAGAGTTAAGGGTGCTGTATTTTGTAAGGAAGTACTGTTACTAAACCAACGGTTGTGCAAGGAATATATATAAATTATAATATGACCGAAGCAAAGCACCTAGGCAGAATCAAGCCTGAAGTGGATGCTTCAATTTGACGTGTAAAGGATCAGATAAACTTTATTTTCAAGTAAACCTAAGTAATTTCAATCTTGCCGCAATGAAATAGGATTATAAATAGTAAAATAATCCACCCTTCCTGCCATACTGTGCATTAGGATGTTAAAACCAATACAGATAACCAAAAGAATTTTTTTTTGTAACTAAGCAAGAGCTTATGTTCACTTTCAATCTGAAAGACCAAAAAAAATATCCAAAATCGATAAATATGACTACATGAAGTTAGTATTCACGACACATAACCATATTATTGAAGAGAGATTAAAAAATAAAACTAAAATAATGAAGAAGTGGTCAGGGTTGATCACTCACATTATATCACAAACAATTTTTGAATCATATAGAGCTGAAGAGTGAAATGTCCAAAAAGAAAAAAAAAAAATGGATCAAGAATATTGTATTTAAGGTAATTGTGATTTTCAAAAATTTATAAAAAGTGTAGGTCATGTGAGAAAACAAATTAAGAAAAGTTAAATACAGAGGGCAACCACTCTCCGTATAAGTAGGAAAGTTGAGTTGCATCCAAAGCTGGTAAAGTTGTTGGACTTAATGAAGTGTTCTATATACAGCAGAGAAGCCCTCACTACTTGTTCCATATGAATCACATGCATTAGGAGAACAAAACCTACCAATCTGGCAAATGTAAGTCCATCTTCTTTTTCTTATCCACTGTCAACCTCTATTCGAACACAAGTTTAACGAAAAAAAAAATCATCTAATATACAGGAGATTTTAGAAGTAAGAACATTGTGTTTATTTCAGAAAGTGGCCCATTTATTTTTCAAAACAAAATAAATTTTACTAACAAAAAATAAAAGGATGTTTTCATCAATACCTTATTATAATTTTATATTCATATCTTTTTCTTATCATTACATTTAAAATATCTAACTATGATTTCTAATGTATTTTCGCATTCTTCCATCTTACATTTCTTCAGTCTTTTGTTTCCTTTCTAAATGGGAGGTCAGTATCCGTAAAAAGATAAGAAATATTGTTCAAAAATAAGTTACATTCATAAATATTTGAAATTTATAAACAAAAATGTATAACATATTTAGTTATGGAATAGTATATTAGTAAATCAAATATACTTAATTAAACAATTAATAACAGTAATAAAGGGATTTGACAAAAAGTCCAACAAAAATTTTATAGAGTATAGTTAATTAATTTTTGGTTGTATGGAATAAGCCAATGCCACCCAAACAGGAAGAAAAAAAAAAAATTTTTATAAATAATCTAACTTTTTAGACCGCCACCTTCCAAAAAAAATAAAGCTGAATGTTTGTTGCGCACTATAAGGAAAATAAGACAGTATTTACCTGAGAAAAAAATTTATAAGTTTCTCTATGTAAAAAAATAAAACCCATCTTCAGGTTTCTGTAATCAATATTGGGGGTACTGTCAATTTCTAAATTATATCTATAGAAAATTTATGATGAAGTATCGCAGGTACTGCAGAGACCTTACACTGTCTATGTTTATAGAATATATTTGATTATTAAGTATTTTAGGCACAATATAGCTCTGCTCCTTGTCATCATTTTTAAGTTAAATTAATAGAAAATTTATGATTAAAGCATTGATAATTTTAATAATGATTTAAAAAATTGGAATGCTTAGTAAGTTTCAGCGATCCATCTGTAAGGCCTTCCAAATAAGAACAGGACTCAGACAGGGAGATAGCCTTCCCCAGTACTATTTAACATAGATTTAAGAACAACGATGTTGGTGCAACAATAGGGACTAAAAACAAGCACATCAAAGTAAGATGCCTGGCATATGCAGACGATCTGGTCCTAATGGTGGAAACTGAAAGCGACGCAATAGAGCAGTTAAACACTTTAAAAGAAATAGCAGAAAAGACATGTTAACAGATATCGTTTGAGAAAACGGAATTTATGACAACAGATAGAAACTTTCAGAAGAAAATAGTGGGGACAAAGTACGGGAGAATTAAAGTAACAAATAAATTCAAGTACCTCGTGGAAATTATATGTAGCAATGGGTCAGAGAAAGAAAGCATAAATAGAGCAGAGAAAATAACTAAATTGGAAAGACTAAACTTTCTGACAAGCAATTTATAATAATAAAAGGAGCCTATCAACAAATGCAAAGATAAGACACTACACTACCTGTGATACTGTATGGAATGGAAACTTCCTATTCCAGCCTAAGGAAAATGTTAGGGATAGAAAGAAGAATACAAAGAAAAATTTATGACCCAAAAAAGAAACAGGAAGGCTATATAGGTTGAGACCTAATAAGGAAATATACAAAGAGGTAAATGATTTGGAAACAAATATAAGAATGAGAAGATTAAGGTTCTACGGACATATGGTGAGGATACACCCAAAGAGATTAAATAGAGAAATCTTCAATAAAATGAAAGGATACAACAGTGCTGGGGGGTACAGCAAACAGATGAGGGAAGAAACTAAGAGACTGAAAACAACACATCAAGACTGTTTTCATAGGGAAGACTATGGGAGAAGACTAAAAGAAATTAAGGTCCTTGTGGGGGAGAGAGGTGCGAGAAACGGTGTCTTGTGGACCGAAAAAAGAAGGAAGGAACAATAGGAAAGAATGAGAAAGGGTGGGAATAAAGAAAGAAGGAGAGGAGTATGGAAGGAAGTGAAAATAATGATATTCACATGGTCTTTGAGGCCGTTCCATGAAAAAAAAAACTTTATTCTTATTTTCATGCTTATGTATTTTAGTAGAATAAGAATAAGTTTATCAATTATTTATCAAATTAGAAGAAATTTGAACCTGAGGACAGCTAGTTAGGCCGAAATATCGTGAAATCACTAATGAATTTGTGTTAAAATATTAACAGCCCATCTTAACTTAATTCATATACCTACCTTCATCTTAAATCAACTAATAAAGGAATAAAAAGAATAAGTAGTAGCAAAAAACAGAGAAAATTAGAAGTAGTAATTAAAATATATAATATGAGAACATGGTCGGGAGAGGGTGCAATCAATAATGATACACAAAATAAGTAAAACTTGTATTTATTTTTGCCCACATTTGGACCAGAATTTCAGGCCGTCATCAGGGTTGAAAGCATTCCTGACCACCTTCTCTCCATATTGTATCTACCATAAAGTATAAACAACTACAAAAACTATAAACACCTCATTAAAATATATAATAATGACAATAAGAGCCTACATACAATAAAAATAATGCTACTTAAAGCCTAATACAGCACAAGCAGTGCCATGCAAAGCAAAATCTACTCAAGCCATACCTGCAGGTAATCTTTCCTCGCCATCTTTGGCAGCTTTTCAACAATAATCGAGCCGTTAGTATCGAATGTAAAAATGATATAATAAAATAAAGACTACTAACTCACAGTGAGGGGGACACTTACGTTTCATCTGGATGAAGTTGAGCTGGTCGATGGCTCGTTGCACAGGTTTGTGATCCAGGGTCAAGTCACAGTAAGGAGAAACCCGAGGGGAAGCGAGGTTGGAGTCTTGGTACCAGATCATGTCTTCATTAGCAACCCGACTGATCAACATAGTACCGATCTGAAAAAACAACATTACATTATTAATAATGATAATAAAAAAAATTTGAAGATTATTCATTCAACTCAGTACTTAGTAGAAAATTATAGTTTATAAAGGAGATGTGGTCTTGTGGATATCTCACATCAGATTTCTTCATTGAATAGTCAGGCACCTACTATTTGAGGTTTGTGTCAGGGTTTCTTGACCCCGAAGTCAACCAAGAGGTGGTAAAAAAAAGTCTATCCTAGCGGGATTCAAACATAGTAGTTGTATGTTCAGTGCTATTTATACTGGACCAGACTGCTCCATATGCATAATAAATAAATATTTAATCTTATGATATTTAACATTTATGATTAATTAAAAAAACCTATCTGTATTAACCCAAAAATCAAGATATGTAAAATATCTCAACATTTTTTATCAAAAGTTAAGATTTGAATCAATCTTAAAATTTGATGCTTTTATTACCTTAGTATCTTTCAGAATCAGAACACTGTTTTGGAAACTCAAAACTCAAAGCATATTTTGGATTCTTATATCTACCAACAGATAATTAATACATCATACTTCAAGATTCACTCAAAATTTTGGATTAAAAATGTATTTAGGAGTTTTGTAATTTAGGTAGTGATATATGGTTTTGATTTCTTCTTAATTAAGGAATACACTGACTGTTACATACATTTAGCTTACTTGAACTTGTTCAAAAATTAGAAATTTAGTACTATTGAGTTGTTTTCACCATAAGTTTACTGTCAAAGTAAATTCTGTGAAAACTAACATAATAAAAAATAAAAATAATCAAATCACAATTCTTTTCATAATAATGTATTAGTTATTTACCATGAAAATAATATGAGAAGATGGTTGGGGGTACGGTCAATGAAGAACACAAATAAGTGAACGCTATCTCTCAGTGCCCACGTTTCGACAAAAATTTCAGGTTTAAGATCAAAAAATGGTAACAACCATAATGAATAAAAGTGTCTACAGAATAAAAATAAAATAAAAAGATAACCGATAATAGAGGTATATAAGGATATACATCATAGGTATATTCTTCTAATTTTATTTATGTTCATATATTATCTGTTATATTTTTATTTTCTTGTTATTCTGAAATTCATTTTATTCATAAACGTTGTTATCTTGTTTCTTGATCTTAGCCTCTATGAAGGCCTGAAATTCTAGCAAAAATAAATAAGATCTACTTATTTATATTCCAAATGATGAGTAAATAGTTAACCATGGATATATATATAATGAGAAGAAGATGGTTGGGGGTGCGGTCAGTAAAGAACATAAATAACTAAAAACTTATTTATTACTGCCAACGTTTCGGCAAAAATATAAAGCCTTCATCAGGTCTATGAACAAACAACAAGATAACAACCAGAATGAATAAAAGGAATTACAAAATTATTAAAAAATAACTAATAATAAAGATACACAAACAGTGCTGAAAGAAAATGTAGAGTCTAAGTATTATAAGAAGATAAAGGCTATATGAGAAAATAAAGTAATATAAGGGAAGGAAGAGAATTAAGGAAGAGGTAAATATAAATTTCCTTTTTTGTTTTCTACTCTTCTTATAATACTTAGACTACACATTTGCTTCCAACACTGTTTATGTATCTATGTTGTTAGTAATTTTCTTATCATTCTGTAATTCCTTTTATTCATTCTGGTTGATATCTTGTTGATTGTTCTTAGCCCTGATGAAGGCTTCAAATTCTGGCCGAAACATAGGCACTAATAAATAAGTTTTTAGTTATTTGTGTTTTTTATTGACCGCACCCCCAACCATCTTCTAATCATTTATATTTATGTTCTCCATTGATTGCACAACCAACCAAATCATCACACCATCTTTTTCATTTAGTTTAATTAAAATAATAATAATCTCAAAAATTACCTTAATGTGCCATCCAAAATAGAAATGAGAATTAAGGAATTAAGGAATTAAGGAAATTAGCTCCCTTATATTCTGTTTTCTTTACCACATTCTAAAATTTTTAATCCATTAAATGATAAGAAACTTTCTAGGGATAGAAAAATTAAAAGAATTAACGAACTGTTAATCAAATTAAGCCTAGAGGAATTATTTTTATAAAGCCTATTACGGTCTATAACTACTCTTACAAACAGTAGCAACTTGATTTTTACAACTTACTATCACTCACATAAGTATTAAATCAATGTGAACTGATGTTATGTTGTTCTTGTGACAGTGTGACGAATTTAGTAAATAAAAAAAATATATATGAGAAAGCGAGACGAATCAAAGTCATCATCTAGTTGGGAGAATTCATACTTTTAGTAAGGAAGATTTTTCAGAAAAGCTATATATATAAAAAAAAATTCTAATGGGATTTCATTCGTAAATCGCGTCCTGAATTTTCATATCTCGATATTCCAAGTCGATGATTAAAAGTAATCGATAATAACCGTAGACTTTTTTATCACGCATTAATGTGAATTTTTTTACTATGATAAATAATTCCAAAACCGTGCTCTTACATTTATACATAAATTAAAATCGTTGTACAAGAAAAGATTATAACCAATAATTATGAAAACTGGAAGATTGTTGATTGACCGTGTGTATCAATAAATGGAATTTGGTCCGGGTGCGGTCACATAAAACTCAAATAGTAAATCGGTGTACAATTTTTATTTGAACCAACGTTTCGCCCCACGTTGCAGGGCTTCGTCAGGGCTAAAAAAGACACAAAGATTTAACATAAGTACAAGTTTTGTAGGTAGTAGTAGTACAAGAGCCCAAGAGGAGAAAAAGGCAGTCATTTCACCCCAATATTTGATTACTTAATTGAAAATTAGGTATAATTACTAGTCGAAATTGATGAACCTGCCAAGTATAGGTAGGGGAAATAAAAAATGGCGGCTGTTTCAAAACGTTATAAATAATTAATTTTTTATTCGGAGCTCTATATCTTTAAAATTACCAACAACAATAGAAAATCTAAGACAGCATAATTTAAAGTAGAGTAAATTTGCTAAAATGTAAGCCCTAATAGAGCTATTTACGATCAATAGTTCTCGTGATATAGCCTTTTAAAAAGCAAAATTTCATAAAAAAAAATGTACTGAAAGATTAGTAGTTTGTTAATTTATTGTGAAAAATCTATATCTCAAAAATCATTTAACGTACAGATGTCTGTTACCACTCAAATTAAAGCTAGTTTAATGGACTATAAATTAGTTAATGACGTTTATTTTCGTAAGAGTAGCAGTTTTCATGAAATTATTATAAAATAAATTGATTTATAGTTATTCAGACAAATTTTCAATTATCAACTTTATATTCATATGTGAATATCATAAAAACTACTACCCCAACTAAAATAAGTTTAATAAACTACTTAATAGTAAGTTAAATTTTTTTTATTTTGAGTGTTGGCAGACATATGTGTGTCTTATGGGTCTAGAGATATATTTTTTAAAAATTCGACATTTTATACAAACAATTAGAAAGTAAGGTTTGTGAGTTTATTTCGTCAGGTATCATAAAAAAGCTTTAATTTGAGTACAGAAATCTGTACGTCCAATGGTTTCTGAAATAAAGTTTTTGATAAATCAAACGTTTTGTCTGAACAACTATAAATCAATATATTTTAGCAAATATCATGAAAACTACTATTCCCACGAAGGTAAAGGTCATAAACTACTTTATAGTACATTTAACTAGCTTTAATTTGAGTGCTAATAGGCATTTGTACGTCGAATAGTTATTGAGATATACATTTCTCAAAATAGATTCACTAACTACTGATATTTCAGCACATTTTTAATAAATGTTGCTTTTTAAAAAGCTATATCTCGAGAACTATTAAACGTAAATAGCTCTATTAGGGCTCACATTTTAGCAAATTTACTCTACTTTAAATGATATTTTATTAGGTTCTCACGTTTTGTAGGTAGTTTTAACGATATGGACCTTCGCATGAAAAATCAATTTATTTTTTATCTTTTTTGAAACAACCAATTTTTATTCCCATTAACTATACTTGGCTGACTCATCAATTTTGACAAGTAATTATACATAGTTTCCATTAAAGTAATGAAATAACTGACTGTTCTTCTCATCTTGGGCACTTCTACTGAGTAATCAACTAGTAGTGGAACATAAGTGAAACATCAATCTACTAAAACACCAATGAACGGTAAAGATTTTCTTGGTGTTATTGATGAAAACTCCTATATTTATTATTCCTATATTGTGGCGTTACGGGTTCTAATGTAAATATTCCATTTGATTTAATAAATAGATTGTAAGATACTATAAATTGAAGTGATCTGGGGTTACGGCTTTAAAAAACATGTGGGGGAGGGGAGGTAATATTATATCATTAAATTTCAGGTTACAATGAATGTTTTCAAGAGAGATTACATTACAAGTTTAAAACGCAAGTCCTTCTTTCACTCATTCTCTGTTTTTTCAAATGCTTTTCGTCAGTCACTTCTTCAACCGTTTATTTGCTTTAAGCCCTCCTTCGTCCTGTTCGGATTCCCCATTTCAGTTTAATATCCTGGGTTCAGTGGGATAGATTCTTTCTTTTCTTTTTTTTTTTTATTCCTCTTTTTCGAATCTGTTGAATTCTAGACACATTACAGCAACCTTGGAATCCATTTCAGCTGAAAATAAAAGTTTTTTCACCATAACACTAAAGTCGATAGTTTAATAGGTTTTTCGTATCCTTATTTTCGTCAGGAAAGAATTCTTTAAACGAATTATAATTAATAATTTTAATAAATAAGTTTCAAAAAATTATAAGCATAGTAATAAAACCTACTGACTTCAAGACTACTGTCCAATATGGGCGTTTTTAAAATAAATCCTGATAAAAAAAAAAAAATAATAATCTCTAATAATGTAAAAATTAAAAATATTCTTGGCTAAAAAAAACTACAAATAATTTACAAATAAAATTTCTGTTCCTATTATTGTGGCCAAAACAACAACAATTGTAAATTGAGCTTAAGATAATCATTAACCTTGAATTACAGCCAAATTATTAAATTAAAAATCTCATTTACTGAGGATGATGATAACTAACCATAGTAAAATGGAATAATTAAAAAAAACAAAACAATAATTTCAATGAGAATATTAAGAGTCAAAATAATGATAGAGGAAAATATAAAATAGAATTATCTAGGTCAATTTTTTAATTAATGTTGTCTAGAAACAGTTAATAAAAAATTCATTCCTTTTAAGGAAACCATTAAATATTAATAAGTAAAGTTTGATACAAATAAATAATTGTTTCTGATATAATCAAAAATTAAATCTGTACCGCTAGATTTTATCCAATTAAGGGTTGGAGGGTAAAGAGCTCCAGAACCCACAGGGCTGACTCAATAGCTACAGGTAACAGATAATAATTTCTGCCAGAACTCGAATCCATTAGAGTTAGTAATGCATTGCCTTACCAATGAGCTACCCACTCCCACTTTCTGATATAGTGGAGAAAGTATTTAAAAAACAGTAAACATTATTTTTTAGAATATTTATTGTTTACAACAAGAAAGTGGCTGAGAATCAATAGTCATTTATAAAACTAATATGAACAACAAAATGTTAGCACGCTTTTTAATTTAAAAAGTATAATTTTTTTTAATCCTACTGTTTAGCAATTTCTGCTATACGGGTTGCGGCAGCAACTCTCAAATATGGCATACTGGATGCAAACTGACCCTCAAAAAGCTCTCTGGAAGTTTCTTCAACTTCATAAAGCACCTTCATCATGTAATTATCATTGATTAGTAAATTATACCATTTTTAATTCCTTCATAAAAGGATATTATTATCTCAGTAACAGATATAAAATTATATGGCATCACGAAATAAGAGTGACACTTTAACGAGGCAGTCCAATTGGATAAATGGTGAAGGAAGAAGCAACATGGTATAGTCAGATCCATCATTTATGGCATCAATTCGTGCACAAAACAATTCCCACTATAATCGCTGTTTTATCGATTTTGAGAGGAAAATAATGAGGAATTTCATATCAAATAACAATTATTGTATCTTACATTATAATTATTGTCATTATACATCATTAAAAAATTAAAATTAATTATTACTGTTTGGTCTTAACACATACCAAGAAATATAAATGTAAATATTTTTCTCTACAACACTAGATAAATGGCCCTTAAAAAAAAAAAAAAAACTATGAACGAAACGCATCCGACCACTTAAAAATTTACTCTACACTTAAAATTACTGTAACGAAATTTTTATACACCACTTCGTTTTATATAGATAAAATAATATTAATAATGCAGATAACCACAAATGCGGCAGCAAGAATCTATCTGGAACCTACAAGAGTACCAATACACCGAAAATTTATTCAAAATTGCATATACGTTTCTATATATTACACACGAACTCGAATTCAATCATATTTACCGAATACAGTGCCGTCAATTCGAAGTAGTATAGCTTTCTAAATTCTCCTAATAACTCATCCTTTTTCGGTCCGAATAATTTTATCTTACAATTTATTTTCAAAAACCGTAAAGCGCTGTTCTTCCTTAAGTGCAAGAGGCCACGTTTCCCATCCGTAAAGAACAGTGGAAAGCATGGGCGTACCCGAAGGGGGGCAGCTGCCCCCCCCCCTCTATGAGTGAAAAATATTAATTTTTCAAGCAAATACTAATTTTAATAACTAATAAAGCACTAAGAAAATTATATATAACGTTCTTAAAATTTTGGTTTCATTCTTCTCTTTCTCAAAACCTGATTGACTTTGGTTTGCCCCCTCTAGGTTTTGATCCTGGGTATGCCCATTGTGGAAAGGATAATAGTTTTTAAATTTTAAGTTTTTGGAAATAATGCGTGAGCAAAGCCATTTCGAAATTGAAAAATAACAAGCATTTTCCTCCTTAAACCTCGCTTTTATTTCTGCAACAATTTTGTTTTTTCTTGTTACCGTAGAATCTAAATACTTAAAACTATCTACCAGATAAAATGTGTTTCCTTCTATATCTATACAACCAAAATTTCTCCAGTTTCTTCTGATAACAATATATTTTGTTTTATCCGTATTTATTTCGAAACCTAGTTACTTATTAGGATTTATCAACATAGTTGTATTTAGTTTTATAGTTTCCATGTTATCACCCAATAATATCTAATTATCAGCATATCCAAACACCGGTATTTTACCACCTTAAGTAAAACCCTTTTCCGTATGCATAATATTTTTAATAGAGTATTCTAGTGCTAGATTAAATAAGATAGTTAGTTGATAAGAGACTCGCCTTAAAACTCGACGAAACCTGAACTTATTAGGATAATCATTACCTACTGTTAAATTATTTAAATCTCATTAAATGTTTCGGTCATACACATCCGTACTAGATTTACAAATTTAGGCATTTCCAGTTCAATCCAAATATTATACAGCTTCTAGCGGTCAACAGAATCGTAAGCCTTTTTGAAATCTATATAAAACTGACGAACTACCCGTTGTATTCCAATTTTTCTGCATTATCTGACGTTATGATTTCGCCTAAAATTACATTGGTAATCGATAATTTATTCAGCATATTACGTGTTTCGAATAGTTAAAATTAATGAAAATATTTTTTTAACATATAGGAGTGAGATTATTCGATAGTTATCACAATCCGTCCTGGGCCCCTTTTTGTGAACTAGAATAAGCAGAGAAATCCTCCATTCTTCAGGAAATTTCTCAATTTCCCAAATCTATATAACCAAATGGTGTATTTTAGAAACGGAACAAACTTTCTTGCGTTCAGTCAACAATGTACAACGCGAATACAAAACTGGATTCTAAGGATAAAATTTTGTTTTCATTCCCTGCACGAACTCAAATAGTTCCTACTTTCAGCAATGAGGAAGCGAAAAATTAAAAATCTTAACAGATATTTTTAATTAATGAATACATTGATTGATAGACATTTTAACCGCAATTATTGCGAATAATGTACATTTACGAAGCTGAATGGTTTTGGAAACAGAGTTTGGACAGTAACTGCACCACAGTCCTGTCAGAAATGACTGATGTGTTCTTATCAACATCAATCCAGGATGATGAGCACTGACCGAAGTCTCTGGTATCCCACCAAATATGGGTCAGTGATACTAAAGTCAGTATCAGTATAAAATGTTTATTTATAATAAACAGGAACCAAGAGAAATATAAAGAGAGGTGTATATTTAAAGGTGAAAATAAAGGATTTCCACTAAAGGTCGCGTTAATTAAACTTTTAAACTGCTTCACGGAAAGTTATAATTTTCCACTTAACCTTTACTAACTGCTGGAGGAGACATTTTAAATTAATATTATATTTTATTTGTGGTAGGTCGATTTAAGAATGTTCAAGCGTGTGTAAAACAATCAAACTATTTCGCCCATTTTTTAAAATTTTTTATATAGTATGATATTATTTTTCTTTAAATAAATATTTTTATTCAACCCTGGGGATGATATTCTATTTATTCTATTAAGAGTCAATATATAGTTTAGTTATTTTACTATACTGGGGGATAGTTGATATACATTAATTTAAATCGATATTTAACAGATTGACTTGAAAATACGAATCGATTAAATTGAATCGATTAATTACACAAAACTTTGCCTCATTGTTTCTACTAAAAAAAATTTAAATAAAATAAAAGTCACATCTGACTAAAGTTTTTATTTTTAAAACATAACTAAAAAATAATTTGATAATATAAAACTTATCAAATCATAAAACAAATTAGATTAATTATAAATAAAAGTTACATTTTTTAAAAATTTATTTGCTATTTACAACTGTTTATTCATATACATACATCCAGTAAATTTGATTTTAGTTTACAATGCAGTGATACAGGCGTGTAGAAAAACTATCCTTTGGTATGACTAAAATGACGTTTTTACACTAGCAGGTCTCGGGGCCATCTTCTTTTCAGGGGCTTCGGAGGATTTTCAGGAATAGATTAGGAAGCAAGGTTAGAAAGTAGTGAAGGTGGTTAGGGAATTTATAATGGAAGGAATATTATCTGGTTCGGTCTAGATCGGTTACATTTAAAAAAAAAAGTTCACTTTTTTCAAAGATTCCAGGAAATTAAATTGTATAAAACAAGAACCCATTTTTCAAAAATACAATAATCGCCTATCATAAAAAAATATATATATAGTAACTTAAATATAAACGATTGTATTATAAAATATTCATAAAAGAGTTATAATATTTGATTAAAACGTATAATTTTACGCTCCATCTATACTGAACCAAAGAGAACAAAAAACTAACAAGTGTTCATTTGCCGACGTTTCGCCCCAGTCTTTACTGCTTCATCAGGGCTAAAAAAATTCAAAATATCTAAAAATATTTTGACATATTTTTAACCTTATATTAATTTTCATCCTTACAGTTTGCGTAATTTTTTATATTCTTATCATTGTTTATTGTATACTAATACTATTTTATTTCTTCTATATTTTATTTCTTTTATTTGTATATAATTATCTTTTT
>NW_027108650.1:222166-227764 GCF_000696795.3 Halyomorpha halys | reverse complement strand
TTAAATCAAATAATACAATTTTATATGAAAAGTTTTTTAATATTCTACATGTTTTCAAATGTCTTTACTCTGTTCGTGGTAACAGCCAATATTTTCTTTATATCTTAGAGTAAAATATCTACAAAATATTTATACATTATTATTTGGTATTATTAATAACACTAGTATGTTATATTATTTAATATTACTCCGAAACAACAGTTTTCATTGAAGTAGAGAATATCGAATCCAGAGAGAGAGAAACATGTAATTCTTTTCTTATCAGCGTTGGGAACTAATATCTGTGTTGTTATAAAACAGAAACAAAAAAATATAAGAAAGGAGAGATAAAAAAAAAAAAAAAAAAAACACGGCGGGTTTGAGATCACGTAGAATCCTAACTGAAGATTGGCAAGGAAGAGAGGGGAGCTATCAAGTTCTGGTCGATTGGCGCTGGTGATCCCAATATAGCTTTCGACTTGATCAAACAGAATACAAGTTCGAATCCCTTGTATTAAGTTCATTCTTCCAAGATAGGTTCTTACATGTATATTTACAAAAACTAGGTGGATTGATCCATGAAATTAGTTGGAAATGAAATACACGGAGTGATAGGATAGATTTGTTCCATGCTTGCTCTTAATACGAAGTCAAGGAGGGCCCTCACCTCCGGATTTTTTCTAGTAGGACCATTTATTATGGATAATTTCACAAAACGAGATAGTATTGCACTGTAATAAGGTAAATAAAGTAAAAAGGATGTAATAACCTAGATGTTGATCGCCCTGAATAAAAATCTAATCTAATCTACGTTTCCACATGAATTGTGATAGGAACTAAATTTAAAAATTATTTTCAAATGTATGTTTTACTAGGTGGACTTCATGCATCTGGTTCAGTATATGTTTGACTATAAGCTTTAGGGGTTATATTTTAGAAAATTTACTCTACTTTAAATGATGATCTCGTAGGTTTTCTCTGTTGTTTGTATTAAGGTATGGGGCTCAGAATAGAAAAATATTATTTTTTCTCTCCTAACTATAACTTGGCACACTCATTAATTTTGAATAGTAATTATACATAGTTTTCATTTATTTGATATCAAAAATTGGGAAGAAGTATTTAAATTGAAATATATACGTCATTTATACTTCTTTATGTCAACATTAACAGCTCTTAGTAATAATTTTCTGGTAGGCGAACAGTAGAAATTAATTTGCTCCATTGTGTAGGTATAATTCAATTAGCAAGAGTACAAGAAACAGAAACCGAAAAAGCTGTGTAAAAAGTGTTAGGCCTGGATGGTATTGCCCCGGTTAGTAATTGCCTATAGGGCTCTCCCGCTGTATCCCTTGGTCCATTTTTCTCTCCCTCTTCCATATTTACCATTCTCCATTATTAGCCCTTCCTTGTTTGTCTTTAGGATATTGTCCCATCTATTGTCGATTTTTCACTTTGAAAATGGTTTTAATTAAATTATGAAAACATGTAAAGTCTAGTTCACCTGAGAACTCTCGCATAAGATATGTCTCTTTCTCTTTAACATAAATGATATCATGTTTATCCATACAAAAAAAAAAAACAGCAGAACGGATCCTTCACGTTCTATTAATTTCATGGCGAAACTATAGACTCATATCAACACCTAATGCCATAAGTCAATCAAAGGGTGAAGACACACTAAAGTATACATAATACATTTAATGTATTATATATATGTGAACTAATGTAATTATTCTTAATGAAGGGTACGAACATGAAAAAAAGATCCATATTAACAAAATATCACGATTTTTTTTAACCCTCTCCTAGTTATTTCTGGTATACAAGGGAGTTTATCTACAGGGAACCACCCGATTCTTAGGTCAAGTTTTCCATTTCATGGGACCACCATAGAAATAACGGTCAAGCCCACAGGTCGGATTCGAATCGATGCCTCTTCAAGGCTTATATTAAAATATATTTAATTTTGATGCTGGAAAGGTAGAAACAGCATACCCGAAACGCCCAAGATAAAATATAAAAGAATTAGCACGGTTGTGTTTTGATTTTTAACCACAAGGCAGGACATAAATTATTATCAGATAGGATAGAATATAAAGTACTATTATCTATAAAAAAAAGAAAATATTATAACATGGTGAGCGTGGATGGGTAATGGTATTCGTAAATAGACAGTTTCGAATACTTCGGCTTCACAATAAACTCAATAAATTATTAACTGACTGAGACAGACCAGCGTATAACATGTGTGGACTTTCTTCTCTCGGTCATGTATATTAAATTTCCAAAAATGTTTAAAAAATTTGAAGCTAAGGATGTATGCAGAGCTTGGGGATCAAGTTTTCATTTCGTGGGACCAACGCAAAATAAAGATCAACCCATAAGGCCGGATTCGAACCGATGGCGCTGCAGTCACAAGACAAGCAAAGTTGACGCTTTAACTCCCTCGACTACAAACTGTACATTGGCTAAATTTTCCAACCTTTAACAGGTAGCCCAGGTAACCTAGGTGCTGCTAGTCCTAAACAGGAATGAACAACGATTGGTAATAGGAGTTCTTACAGGTCATTGGAGGCTTAAAAAGACATCTTAAGAGATTTGTGGAGTAGGTCGAGATGTGGACAGACCCCGGAAACTGCGTATTAGATTATTGTTTGAAAAAAGAAAAGTAGAAAAAAAAAGTTTTTCTTATATCATTGATAAAGTATATTTATCCAATCATGGATTGATAAGTATTCTGTGTCTTATAGCAACCCGATGTATTTAGGTAGCATTGCCGAATAAAGAATTTCTCTCAAGTTAGTATTTTTTCTTTTATTTAGTAAACTAAGATTTTATATTTTTCATTTTTAGTTTTATTTTTTGAAACAACAGTTGCTAAACCTCCTAAAATTAAAAAAAAAAAAAAATACCTGATAAGCGAGTTCTCCACGTTTATCAGTTGAATACTTAACATTAAAATTGATAGTATATATTTTAATACAGTTGTAAATATTAATAAATAAATATTTTAATATATTTATATTTATAAAAGTGATTCTTTTTTATTACATTGTGTTTGTTATTTTGCTTACTAGGCCAAACCCTAGACTATAACATCGGTAAATAAATAAAACAGAAAATCTAAGACCTACTATGAATTTCTAATTATTAACTTCAAACGCTTAAACTTAAACAAATAAAAGGAATAATAAAGTAGATGAAAACATGGGGCAGCTAAAAGGGTTATACAATCATTAATTTTAAACGAGAAAAAAACATTTGCTGTGGGGAAAATACACTCTTTGAAGTCGAGTTTAACTTGGGACTTGTTCACCTTTCACTTTAATCCACGGAGAAAAGTCAACATTGGTTTGGAGCTAAAGTTCAACTTGGCCCCCCCTTCTTCGTATTTTTTTTTTATCTAACTCGAGCCAAAAAGCTCCTTAGAGAAACATCCTATATAATATTTGCTTAAGGAATTCATCTCCTTACAGTGCTTTTTGAAACTAGCAAAACATATCATAGAGTTATGTTATTTGTCATATTTATAACTTCAGAAGAGATAAACGAGAAATTGAAATTTATATCATTGTGCTCTCCATCTTGACAAGAGACTTACTTGGAATCCACACACAAGACTGAAACGACAAGAAACTGCTCGTAGATTCCAATTGCTACAACACTTACTTGACAAACGCTCTAAACTTCCCATTCACTACAAAAATTAGAATACACTACAATAATCAGACCAATTTAGACATATGGAATTGAGCTCTGGGGCTCCACCAAACCATCAAATTCTTCCCGCATCCAATTGTTACAATCCAAAATCCTTGATGCTCCTTATTACGTCACAAATAAACTCATTCACAAAGACCTTAACATCCCATTCGTTGCAGATTTGACCCAAAACATATATGCGTCTTTTCATTCCAAACTCCTAACCCATTAATTCTTAATCTTTCATCCTTAACAATCCCTGATAATCCTCCGAGGCGTCTGAAAAGAAGATGGCCACAAGACCTTCTAATTTAAATTAATGTTTGAAGTACCACCAATGGGTGGTTCCTTCCCAAGATTTTCAAGTGTATATAAAACATACTACATATTTACCTATTGTATAATTTTGTACAGTTGTAAATTACATTAAATAAATAATTTAAAAAAATATATATCATTGTGCACATATGAACAAGTGGAAAAAAAGATGAATAAATAAAAAAAATCTATGTAGAAATATTTTGGGTGGAAAAACATCCTTAAAACTTCATACAAATTTCTTTCATAAAATAGATAACGTTTTGAACTTCAACTGTCAAATCTTAAATCCAATCTCTAAAATTAAAATAATCCCAAATTATAACTTTTTAAAAATTATTTTTTATTTTTAAAATTAAAAAGACTTATGACATAATTTAGAATATTATCACTTTGTATCATTATTTGACCTTCACCATTTTAAACTTTTCATATATTCCAATAAAATAGAGCAGAATATTGCTTATTAATAAAATTATGATTTAATGCGTGATGCGTGAATTATATTTAAAAAAATAAATTAGTGCCTAATTACAGATATTTTAAAAAAAATTAGACGATTAGCCTAATCGTGATTAATTATTGAATCATTAATATAATATTTTATGCTTTCCTTAATCGCACTTTAGACAGGTTAATTTTGCAACCTTTAACTGAAGGTTTTTAATTTTTTTTTTTTGCTTTCTGTATAATATTTATACATAACGTAACAATAATTCTCTTATGGTTTTATATAGATGAAAATAATATATTATATCCCCTTATCCTGCCTTCAGATTAAAAAATAGCACACAATAGTACTTAATTAATTAATTTATTTTTTATCTTGGGCGTTTCAGGAATACGTTTCCCCTTCCGCACTCCGGATATTTTACAAGATATCACATTGATAAAAGTAGTTTCAATAAATTTCCTACTTTTTGAAATTTTCATAACCATTATGAAAAAATAAATAATTAAAAAGTAAATAAAAAAAAAAAAGGAAGAAACAATTACAAAACTTTACGGGACCATTTGATAATTCTTTTCCAATATAAATTACTTTAAAAGCCGCCAGGACAGGTTTAAGGATTGAGGGACCGGTGGGCCTGAAGTGATTAATGGAAAAGGGATTTATCGCGCAAGGAACGGGAGACAAATAATTTGACGAAAATGAATTTGAGTCGAGTCAATTAGGACTCAGTGGAACCAAATCCGATTGTGTCAATGAATTGTGCTCAGGTGTGACTTGTAAATGGATTTGATACCAGTGGAATAGAACTCCGAAATGTGAAACGAATTTAGAGATACGACCATTTTTGGTGGAATATATGGAATATCGTTGATAAAGTTGGATATTGATATTTAAAAGACAATCTACATTTGCATAAAATTTATATACTTAACATGAAAACCGTCTTTAAAATTTTAAAATTTACACTAATGAAATATCGATATCTCGATGAAATATTCTTAAAATATCAGTATCAAAGTTTGATATCGATAATAATAAGAAATACTACATTCTTATTGTTATCGATATCAAACTATATCGATATAAAATTTATATATTTAATTTTAGGCCACTCCTTAAAATTGTTCAGTCTTTTAATTATG
>NW_027108650.1:218201-222116 GCF_000696795.3 Halyomorpha halys | reverse complement strand
TTAACTTATAATTTTAATTTTAAAATTAGTTCTTCTTTTTTAAACCTGGAATTCGAGACTGTTGATACCTTCATTTTCTATAGCAATGTTATGTATAGATATAGAATATTTTTTAGTTATTTAAATGTTCCTCCACATCTAAAGAAGTGATTTGTTTTAATTAATTTCTGTGCTTTTAATTTTTCCATTGAGTTGTAAAATTCAAGGAAGTTTAAAAAAAAAAAATCTTTTCAAAATACAACGTTGTCGAATTTGTATTGCGTTTATAAAATAAATTAAGTATCAAAATGATTAAAAAAAAAGTTTAAATTTGATTACGACACTAATATTAGTGTCAGTAGCCCAAAATTAAACTATAATATTTTCTCAAAATAAAAAATATAGTTAATAGTTATTACAAATTACACATTAAATAACATCAAAAGAATATATTCGTTATATTCATGTAACAGAATTTGATTAATTAACAGTTGAATTAGCCCGAATCGAAGTGAAAGCCCCAGAATACACTGTATGTCATTAACCTTTTCACTCCGAGCATCTGGGTCACTCCTGCTGGTGGTTAAGCTCTAAATTACATTTCGCAAGTAAGTAATAAAACGGATAACATTGAACATAATAAGCCTTAATTTTTTTTATAGTAATTATACGAGTCGCCCAATCGAAAAAAATTAAAACCGAGATTTATATAGTTTTATTTATAGATTATACATATTTATTTATAGAGCATACATTATAGCCCGAAAAATATTCTTTCTGATGTCTGCATACTTTATTACACTCAATAAATTAAATCTTAAATACATTTTCCCGTTTCTGAGGTGAGATTTTAGCGGTACATTTGTGTTGTTGATACATCGAAATCTTACAATTTTAATTTTTTTTTGGCAGAAGATGAATGGCCATATGAAATAGATAGGTGGCGGTCAAGGTACAAAATAGAAAAAAAAAATTTAATGTTGTCACCTCGATCGCCGTTTAACCTGGAATCACCATATCAACATTAAACTGACCCAAACCTAAGCAAAGTTAGCAATGCTATATCCCATCGTAAATATAAAATCCAAATTAAAAACAGAAACAACTATTCTTATTTTAAAAATAAGCCACGGCTGTGAAGTCTGGGGAGCGGCATCATTTACAAAAAGGAAAAAATTACGAACATTTCAAAATAAAGTCTTAAGAATCGCTGTGCATGCACCTTGGTTTGTAAGAAAAAACTAATTGCATCTGAAATTGAAAATAGAGGATTATATAAAAAAAAGTACATGAAGTTCCCCCCTCTCAGTTACCTACAAATAAAGAAGCAGTGACTTATAACTTGAGAAATCCAACCTCATCCCGAAGACTGAAGCCCAGGCTGTTCCAGAACATCCTTCGTCTTTTTCTTAAATTAACTTTTTTTCCCTCATTAGAAGTAAATTATTTGTTTTGTTAAATGTATAAATGTCTTCGTTTTTGTAAATAATTTTTCTTTTTCGCTCTTAAGAATTTTTTTATAACGTTGTAAATATTTATAGGTGACTTTTGCCCCCACCCCACATAATCAATTGTTAAAAAAAACTGTTATATTAACCATATAAGGCCCACTAGGCCGATCAGGAATCAAATAAAAATATGTATATGTAATGTTAACCAACTATTTTGTAAGGCTTCATCAGGACTGATCCTGATTGAAAAAGGTTGAATATTATATTTAATATATAATACTCTTAATACATTCTGAATATTTTAATATAATGTTAAAATAAAAATTAAATAAATGTAATTGAGTAAAGCGTTAAAAAGAATTATGTAAGTGAAAAATTCAATTAATTTATTTATTATTTCTGGATATTTAAGTGAGTTATTAAAAGGGATACTTAAGCAAATTATTAAAGGGATACTTAAGTAAATTATTAAAGGGATACTTAAATAAATTATTAAATTTAATAAACATTTTTATTAATGATTTTAATTTAAATTTTGATCTTCTTTGTGGATATATGGACAACTCACTGTTGTATAATTATTTAACAAACGGAGATGTTATATAAACGACGCAGGCTATCGCAGGACATTCCAACTCAGCAGTTCCATTATCTTACCTAAGTTCCCAGGCTCCTAAAGACAATCTCTACTGATGTCCTCGGACTATACCGGGCGGAGAGTACTTATAGCCCATTGTGTCTATAACAGTACATGTCATGGTGGAACCATCAGTCACAGCAAAACGTTGTTAGGTTAAATAATAGATATTATACAATTAAGACGGATCTAAGGAACATAATCGTTGTTAAGTATCTGTTATAATTCCAACGAGGTTGCATCTATTGTAACAGGATTCATGTCATAGCACTAATTTATGTGGATAATGAAAAGTCATAAATCGTCAAGATTAAGCGTGATAATTATGGATGGTTTGAGGAAACAATTTTCAAAAATTGAAACATCTGAATTGACTAGATACTAGCACTAAATTACACATGAAGGATATCAAGTGAGCATTTACAGACCACATTAACGAATTAAAGATCTAATAAAAAGAAATATGGATAAAATAAGAGAGAATGGTCCTTACTTGTAGGAATGCAGCAGAGTCATTCTCTTTGAGTGCTTCGATGCAGAATTGCATAAGTGCAGTTGTGTGCTGTAATTTGGCGGTGCAAGCTGTGACTTGCTCTTTCAATGACCGAACTTTGGAATCTTTCTGCTGTTTCACGAACTCCACCAGTTCCTGCTTCCTCGCTTCGAGAGCGGACATGAGGAGATCGCATTCATGGATGACCAGTTGTTCAAACTCGGCGCAATGTTCCTGTAAAATAAAAAATCGTTAAATACAGTATAATCGTTAGAAATGGATAAGAAACTAACTTAAATAGGAAACAACTTTCTTGAAGAATGACTTGGACCAAATATTTTTGGAGTTCGGAGGAAGGAGATGTTACACTTTTGACTTAATCCTGAAGATAAAGGTTTCACGAAAAAAAACTCACTAATATTACTCAAGTAGCATGGCAAAGCATTTTTTTTTTTGTTTTTCAACCTCTATCATATCTGACATATGAGAAGACATACTAAAGGTAACCAATCTTTAAAATATATCATCTGCTTGTTTTGACATTATATTCAGCACTATATAATACGTTGAGTACTTTATAAGGAAGTTCTGTTAGTAGAGGTACTGTACTAGACCAACGGTTGTGCAAGAGTGTGATTAAGACAGAATCACGCTCGACCGCCAGGTTTTTTTATACCCACTTTATGAGGCTGGGTGAATCTCAGAGGGCTACCCAACCCACAGGGTTGACTCACGGCTACAGTGAAACAGAAAATTATCTGCTCCAGACGTATTTGATTTTCGGTCCTTGGAGTTAAGAGCACAGTACCTTACCATAGAGCTACCCACTTCCACCAAATCAGGTTACAATAATTAGAAATTAATAATAAACTATCTTAGATAGGAGAACCAAATTTTTGCAGAACTAATGATGGAAGAAAGAGTTGATACACTTTTAACTTAACCCTGAAGATAAAATTTAATATTACGCGACAAAGAACTAATATTACTCACGCATGGCAGAGGACATTTTTTTTCATCCCTTCTTTGGTCATTTTTGAAATATGGAGAGATAAAATATATTATCCGCTTCTTAATGATATTATATTTTTATAGAATAATATCATTTAATTTATACTATATAAGTCAATTTGTTATTGTATATTATACTGAACCAAAACAAAATTAACGAAAAAAAAAATCTACATTTGTAAATTTATAATAATTCTTTCTTAAATACAACATAAAATAAATTGTATAACTGTTAAAATATAAGATTAAATATATAAATATTTCGACCAGAGATGAGCTTTGTATAGACTTCTTCAATTAAAAACAGTAGAAAATGCAACTAATAATTTTTATAAAAGAAAAAT
>NW_027108650.1:208606-214891 GCF_000696795.3 Halyomorpha halys | reverse complement strand
CACACACACAAAAAAAAAAAAACACACACACACACACACACACACACACACACATATATTAATAACTTTTTTCTCGACCGTTGTAGGTTATATATATTTTTTTTTTGGTGGGTCTTGAGGATTAGTCAATAATACAACTTTAAAATAATAATTAGGTATTATAGTATCTAAAAAATCTTTTAAGTAAATATCTCCTAGAATCGGGGGAATAGGAGATCCCATTTGGTATCCGAATTTTTTTATATAGAATTTTTCATTAAATTGAAAATATCCTCTATCAGTATATGTCAATATTTTCATAAATTGTGTTTTGGGAATATTTATGTGTGTATCAAGTTTGTTCCTTTTGTTTTGAATGATTTTATTTATAGTTAGGATGTGTATATATTAGTAAACAGTGACGATGTGTCTAATAAACAAGTTTGTAACCTTGTGGAATTTTAAAGTCAGTGATGTTTTTTTGAAATTCAAATAAATCTTTAAGATTATATTTATTAGTGGAAATATGTTTTAATATATCTGATAGATCCTATTTTGGAACTTCAGAACAGTATTTAAAAAGAAGGGTGTATCAACATGAATATAGTTGTACTTCTATAGCAAACAACCCCAACAAACCTAACCAAACAGCTCTCACTACACATTTTAGACAAACAGGACTTTAATTTGATGTTGATGCACCAGAAATCAAACATCGAGAAAAAAAAAACTTCAAGCGAAATTTTAAAGAAATGATCACAATTTTAAAAAATAAGAATCAACCAATTAATAAAAAATCAGATGTACAAAATTTAAATTCATGTTCTTCTAACCTAATAAATACATAAAGACACATTAACAACATAAAATAGAAACAGAGAATATATAAACAACAGAATAACTACCTCCTAAGAAATAAAAAATTAAATAAATAAAAAAAACCGGAACATCTGGTGAACACTGCAGTTGAGAATTTTATGTAATGTTTGTATTAAACCATATTTTGATTGTAATATTTATTAGTTAGAGATTGCACTATATAATTGTAGTTTTGTGGCAATTATTTGAAGAGAATGTATGTTCTAAAAAACTTTGTTTTTCTCATTGTAGGGCATGGCTATGCAAACAATAAAGTTGCGAAACGTCACCAAAAGATATATTATTGACTGATCATCAAGACCCAAAAAAAAAAAAATAATATTAGGGGAGGCACCCCTCATGTATACACTATGCTACGGCACTACACACACATGCATAAACATATGATGCATGCATGCAAGGCCGGAATATTAATTATAATTTTTACAGAGTTAAGTAAATCCTCATATTGGAATATATCTTACCTACTTACCAACTAGGCTTTTGAAAAGTTTCGACAAAAAATATTTCAGGAAGCCACCTAAACGACATCATTTGGTCATAGTTTCGATTGCGTTATCATAACATACTAAATAAATAAAAATATATTTTATTGAACAAGCCAGGAAAAATGTTTTTTATGATTGTATTTAAGTGTTTCAAGAGAGACTAAAAACGAATTTTATTTGATTTTTCCTTAAAAAAAAAAAAAAATATCTTTGGTCTACATTAGTGGAAGTGTTTTTGTATTTTTTATACAATTCAGATCATCATTGTTATTAGTCCCCATGAAAAAAAAAGATTTGTACATAATAAACATTATATACTAAAACAACTAACCATAAAATACCGTTATAAATATTCAATTCAAAAAATATACAAAATATGAAACCATACAATTAAAAACGCAGATATAGACAATAAAAAAAACATTCGTCTGTCGAAGTCTTTGTTGATTGACTAAAAATACATAAATAATAAAATTTAAAAAAAATACATTATATACCCTAATAACAATGATTTTAACGTATTGATAGTTCAAAATAACAATATAGTATTTATGTTTTAAGAAACATATCAGTGGTAACAAAATGTAGTATGCCTTTAATCCCTGAAATACTAACCAACTGAGCTCTTTCCAGTGTAGCCCGTCGTACATAATTGCTAAGAGCTCTCTAATTATAGCATTTTAACAAAGTCAATAATTGCTCTAAAAAGCATCTCGTCTGGACAAAATATTTTATCCTAATTTCGATATACTTATGTTCCTAAGAAGTGAAAGGTATCTTCCTTTTTCCTCGGAGCTACAGACCGGACAGTCATCCTAAATGTCATGTGTTTCAGGTTTCACACTTAAATTCAGTTAAATACTATTATAAATATATGATGAATAAAGGCGGAAGGAATAAAAAAATTTCCGAAATAATATAAATTTTTACCATATGTAACGTGATATTGATTGATTATTAGAACTAGTACTAGTACGAAAATTTTACTATTTTAATTTGTAAATAAAGTTTTATTTCAGGCTTCATCACATCCTTTATCTTGTTAAAAAAAATAAATAAATAGAATAAAATTATTAAGCTAACCGAAGCGAAACTAAGAAACTTTCTTATTTGGTTTGTGGTTATTAGTTTTTTTTTAAACCGGAACAGACCTGACCAACACGTAGCTTAACCTCCGGTAGAAATCGTATCTCTCAGAGTTTTTTTTCTCTATCTAATCTATCCTAGATCAGTGAGCACTATAGAAGGGATAAGAAGGAATTAAGGGATAGGTATTGGGCCCTTCAATTCTATCAACCGTAATCGATATATATATCGAGTCTATTCCAACTTAATGGAGCGGGTTAAGGCTGTTATTATGGTAGCAACTTCTCCCTAATCTCCTAGTATAAATGTAACTCAGGGATATGGGATAACTTTCTAAACTGTGTTTAAAGTGTTGTTCCATATCACTATGACCATCAAGTCAACCATATAAATAATTATTTTGTCTTCAGGAAGTAGCAACAATTTCATTAGTAAAAAAGGTTACACTTGAATAAAGAAAATAAAACTTAGATTCCATTAAACAGATAAATGCATTTTTTGTAATTAATATTTTTCTACCAAGATAAATATGTAATAGTAATATTCTTTACTTAATGAAAAATCTGTCGGTCGAGCATGTGTTTTACCAAATCACCTCCTTGCACAACCGTTGGTCAAGTAATAGTACTTCCTTAAAAAAAATACTGAACCCTTGGCACAACATGGGTACCACTGTAGCGGTTCAGATGTATTATTATTCTTTATTCAATATGAAAGAAGTCCCTTTAGAATAATATAAAAATAAATAAAAATGAGCTTTAGTGCTTCACGGTAAATTAAAAAAATTAGAATAACATCCTAATGTATTCTCTAATAACAATTAATTGGAAAATATGAGACAATAATAATTATAATAATAATAATAATAATAATAATAAAACGAATAATATTTATAAAAGCACAACGTATAAATGAATATTATAGATGTATATAATTTATAAATTAATTTAATTAAATAATAATAGACGCAACAGACCGTGGAGGGCCAAGTTCCAAGGTCCAATAAAGGTCCGGATAGCTCAGAATAAAGGGCCGTGGCTCGAACTCACAACCTCAGGGTTGGCAGACAGGTGCGTTACCGCGTCACCGTCACTCCTAATTTATAAATTACAATTTCAAAATATAAAAAAGTCTTATATAAATTTTTTTTCAATATAACAGTTTATTCTAAATTATTCACTAGCTCATTCTCTATTTAATAATGTTTTTAGATAAAGATATAAATGTTTATAATCCGCTCAGAATTTTTACATTTTCAAACAAATTTAGGAGTTATCATAAAAATAACTCTCTCTAAATTCCTTCAACATGGGAAACTGCTTTAAAATGAAACGTATCTTTTGGTGCATTCAGTTTCGGAGCAATTTTTCCGTTTATATCTACCGCGGCTGGTAATTTAGATTTTGGAGCTCAACTTGTAAACTCAAATTTCAAATTATGAAGAAGATCGTCAGGGGTGCGGTCAAAAGAGAACAAAAATAGTTAACAACTATTTACTTTCCGACGTTTCGCCCCACTTTGTAGAACTTCATCAAGGCTAAAAAGATAATAACTAAAACGATTTTGACATTGTAAGATAATAAGACACAAAAAACTATGTGTTATTATCAGTGAAAAGACAATAATAAACAAATGACAGAATAAAATAGTATTAATATAAAGTAAACAATGATAAAAATATAATTGCGCAAGCTAGTAGGATAAACAGTTTTTAAATATGTATTTTATCAAATATATATACATTTGATAAAATAAATTCACAAAATGTTAATTTCCAATTGTTGGGACATAATTTTTAATTTATGAAAAAAATACATCTCCGGTACCGTACAGGTCAGACGTACAGATGTTTGCTAGCAATCAAATTAAATATTGTTAAATGTACTATGAAGTTCTTTTTGACATTTTGTTCGTTGGGGTAGTAGTTTTTGTGATATTTAGAGATGAATATTAATTTCGCATATAACATTTTGTCCAACAGCTGGAAACCAAATTTGTTTGGCAAATATCATGGAAACTACTATTCCTACAAAGGTAAATATCATTAACTACTTTATAGTGAGTTAAACTAGCTTTACTTTGAGTACTAATCGACATCTCTACGTCGAATAGTTTTTGAGTTATAGATTTCTAAAAATAAATTTACTAGTTGTTCGGATAAAATTTTTGATTTTTTAAAAAATATATCTCTGGAACCCTACGATGTACATACGTCTATCAACGCTCGAAATGAAGGTAATTTAACTTACTATAAATTAGTTTATGACACGTATCTTTGTAGGGATAGTAGTTTTTATGATATTTGTATATAAATATAAATTTTGCAAAACTATAAATCAATTTGTTTTAGCAAATATCATGAAAATTACTACTCCTACGAAGATAAACATTGTAAACTACTTTATAGTCTATTAAACGATCTTTAATTTGAGTGCTAAAAGATATCAGTACGTCGAAAGGTTTTTGAGATATAGATTTTTCAAAATAAATTCACTAACTACATTTTTAGGAAATGTTGCTTTTTAAAATAACTAGCTCTATTAGGGATCATATTTTAGCAAATTTACTCTGCTTTAAATGATGTTCTCTTAGGTTTTCTATTGTTGTCGGTAGTTATAAAGATATAGAGCTCCAAATAAAAAATTATTTTTTGTTAACGTTTTAGATTTCCATCATTTCTTATTCCCCCTACCTATACTTGGCAGACTCATCAATTTTTTTTTTTTTATTATTTATTTATTGTAATTTACAACTGTAAAAAATAATACAACAGGTAAATATGTAGTATGGTTCATATACAGTTGAAAATCTTGGGAAGGAACCACCCATTGGTGGTACTTCAAACATTAATTTAAACTAGAAGGTCCCGTGGCCATCTTCTTTTCAGACGCCTCGGAGGATTATCAGGGATTGTTAAGGATGAAAGATTAAGAATTAATGGGTTAGGATGGTTAAGGAGTTTGGAATAAAAAGACGCATATCTGTTTTGGGTCAAATCTGCAACGAATGGGATGTTAAGGTCTTTATGAATGAGTTTATTTGTGACGTAATAAGGAGCATCAAGGATTTTACGTAGGATTTTGGATTGTAACGATTGGATGCGGGAAGAATTTGATGGTTTGGTGGAGCCCCAGAGCTCAATTCCATATGTCCAAATTGGTCTGATTATTGAAGTGTATACTAATTTTTTGTAATGAATGGGACTCATCAATTTTGACTAGTAATTATACCTAGTTTTCATTAAAGTAATAAAAAGTTGGGGTGAAATAACTGCCTTTTTTTTTCTCCTCTTGGGCTCTTGTACCACAATATCATCCTCACAATTCAAGAAATGTTTATTTCTCGGATGAAAAGTTTTGAGTAAGTATATCGGAGAAGAATACTGGAGAACTGCTTGAGGCGCAACACAGGCGGTGAGAATTTGCGGCATTGTTGCCAAGTTGGAGGCAAGAAGGGTTTGCTTACTTGACTCGGCCGGTCCGAAATCTACTTACACAACTCCGGTTTGACTAAAAGCCCTAACCTAGTTTGTCTTCCTACATTAAACATCTGCCCAACTTGTAGCAGGAAGTGGGAACCATAATCTCGCTAGTCGGCCAACACAGGAAGCGCTTAACAGTTTGTCCCGTTGATCGCAAGCTACTTGTGATAAAGTTCAGTTCGATTGTTTTCCAGTAATCGATTAGAGAACTAAAATATATGTCTTCTTTTGAGATGATACCACATATCAGATATAGATACATTGTAAGCTCGGTAATCCATTCTAATTGTTACAGAGGGGTGTTTGGATAACTGAAAAGTTCGGACTACAGAAAGTACGAGGAAAATATTATATATATATATGTATATATAT
>NW_027108650.1:194893-203988 GCF_000696795.3 Halyomorpha halys | reverse complement strand
ATATTAGATAAATGTTTTCTTTTTGGAAACAAAAAATCATCAGAGATAAGAAGTGCATAACTGGCTTATATTTGCATTGCACTTTTTACACATCTGCATTTGCAAAGCCAGTTCGGATGAGTGGAGTGTAAGTTCGGATTATTGAGATTACACTGTATAATGAAACAATTCCTTACGAACTCGCAAGATTTAGTTAAACCAAAAACTGAGATGTCATCATGTCTTTAAGTTCACACGTACACTACAAAAACGCTTCAAATGATTTTGTTTAAAACTTAGATACAAAATTAAATAATCTTTAATATCATCTAGGTCCTATCCTCATTAAAATAGTCCAATAGGTCCTCTAAAGAACATTAATATTTTTGTTTTTAAAATAATTAACCATCTCACACGTTAATTAATAATGGAAAATAGATAGATATAAACTATGAAATGATTTGATACTTAACTGAAAGATAGAGGTAAAATATTTTTTTCAAGGTTCAAAATACACTTTTGTAAATAATGGTTTATACATATTATGTATCGCTGAAAAAATAAAAAACAAAGATTTTAAAAATAATAATATTTAATATATAACATGGTATATGGAAATGGATAATGACAAAAAACCGCATAAATAAAAGATTTGTTGGTACGAGTCTGGCTGTTAGACTGGCGGACGCACGCACAGTGCGTTTTCCCGTTTCTTTCGTCTAATTGAGTTTACATGTCACAATAATTATAAAATAGTTAGTTTTTAAATTTAATTTAATCCATACATAAGGGCCTATAGTTGACAGTATGACCAGATAGATAAAATCATTGTTAGTATTTTCAATATAGATTATTTAAAACATTTTTTTTTTTATTCATGGATATTTACATATACAGCCGCAAGAGGAATATTGCCGGAGATGAAGTTCGAAGTGTGAATAGTGTACAATGATGAAGTATTGGAAAGAGTGGACTTCTATACCTCCTTGGAACAATTGTTAATAAATCTAGTAAAACAGAACAAGAAGCGTCCAATAGGATAAATAAAGGAAATAATATTTATTACCAGATATGCCACACTATTGTGGGAAAGAAGGAGGTACGTAGGGACATCAAACTTCACATCTTTAAAGAAATATATCTTCCAGCACTATGGCAGTGAAAGTTGGATCAACCAAGACCTGCACTTGAGGAGGATCATGGCTATTGAAATGCGATTTGTGCAAAGAATATTGGACAAAACTAAGAGAGACAGGATAAGGAATGAGAGAATAAGAAGAGAACTTCAGATCTCCTCAGTGGAATCAGTGATTGAACGCGACAGCTTCGATGGTAAGGACACGGAAGGATATGGTCTGCATATGGGGGAAGACAGAGTGCCAAGAAAATGTAGGTAGACCTTGAAGGAGCTATATGGAACATATCCAATGACTATAGTATAAGAGCCGGGAAGAAAAAAAATGCAGTTATCTCACCCCAATTTTTTATTACTTTAATGAAATCTATGTATAATTAATAGTCAAAACTGATGAGTCTGCCAAGTATACGTAGGGGGAATAAAAAATGGCAGCTGCTTCAAAAACTTGAAAAAACACCAATGTTTCGTTCGAAGCTCTATATCTTAAAAACTACGAACAACACTAGAAAACAGAACATTATTTAAAGAAGAGTAAATTTACTAAAATATTAGCCCTAATAGAGCTATTTACGGCCAATAGTTTCCGAGATATAGCCTTTTAAAAAGCAACATTTCATAAAAATGTACTGAAATATCAGTAGTTAGTTAACTTATTTTGAGATATATATCTCAAAAACTATTAGACGTACAGAAGGCTATTAGCAATCAAATAAAATCTAGTTTAATGAGCTATAAAGTAGTTTATAACCTTTACCTTCTTAGGAATAGTATTTCTCATGATATTTCCTAAAATAAATTGATTTATAGTAAAAATTTTTATGAAATGTTTCTTTTTAAAAAGCTATGTCTCGAGAACTATTGAACGTAAATAGCTCTATTAGGGTTTACATTTTAGCTAATTTACTCTACTTTAAATGATGCTCTCTTAGATTTTTTATCGTTGTTGGTAGTTGTATAGATATGGAGCTCCAAATGAAAAATTAATTTTTTTTTAACGTTTTGAAAAAGCCGCCATTTTTTATTCCCCCTTCCTATACTTGGCCGACTCACCAATTTTGACTAGTAATTATACATAGTTGTCAATTAAGTAATCAAATATTGGGGTGAAATAACTGCCTTTTTTTTTTTTTTTTTCCTTTTGGGCTCTTTTACTACTAGGTCTGGAGAGGTAAAACGCTGGCTCAAATGAAGATGCTTGCCAGAGACCGAGATGTGTGGACCAAGTGGTTAGAGGTTCCTCCACGCGGAAGGCACTTAAGGAGGATGATAAAGAAGAGAAGAAGAAGAAGAAGAAGAAGAAGAGAAGAAATTTGATAGTTATATAAAACTATATCTAGTAAATGTGATGTTAGATTACAATGGTATAATGCAGGCATGTAAAGAAACTACCCATTGGCTATAATCATATTTGTATATTGTTGTTGTTGTTGATTGTTGCTTAAAGGCGTAAAACCATCTGGTCATCAACGTCTATGGGATGATAAAAGTAAAAAAAATAAATAAATAAAAAAAAATAAATAAATAAATAATAGAAAAATAAAAAAAAAATAGAAAAATAATTTAAAAAACATAAAAATCGAAGAGGAGTTATAGTTTATAAAGAAGGCGATGTGCTTTTAAAAATTCAAATACTCGTGTAATTTTAGCTTCCTCATCTGCGAGAGTTTCGGATAAATTTGGGGTCAGTCCTATCCTGTTTATTGTTGGCAAATAGTGAGTACACTCTTCGAAAATATGTCTAATCTTAAGAATGGACTGACAATATTTGCACGTTGGAGGTGGCAGTTTTCTGATCAGGTGGGAGTGCGTGAGGAGAGTATGACCTATTCTCAAGCGGGCCAGAGCAACCTCCTCCCTGCGGCTGTTGCGGTAGGAGTGTAGGGCATCGGTAGTTTAGTGGTAGAACGCCTGTCTACAAATATTTCTATATTAAAAGGTTTTGAGGGCGTCTTTTTACTAAAATATTTAGCTCTGAATAAATGGTTAAGAACAGAATGTAAATTTACGTAAATTGTTATATTTTTGCCATACTTTTGTAAAAGATCAAAGTTGAAATTTTGTTATATATTATTAGAAATACCTTCCTGAAATACGTTAAAATTGGAGTTTGTCAAACTGTCAACTGAAAGATTCATTTAGAAAATTATTGGTACAGTGAATAATATAGAAATATATTTTTTGAAGCAAATGAGAATTTATTTCAACCCAATGTAGAATACAAATTATAATTGTGTCATGCGCGTACCGCATCTTATTTTTGTTTATATATTTATTTATTTTTATTTTTAATTTTGGCTTCATAGGAATATAGCACTTTCCTTTTTCTATTTTAATCACCAGGAACTAAATTTGAAATAAAAAAAAAGGTGACAATATGTGTTTTCCTACTATTTTCCATGGGATGTTACACAAACCATTGGAAGGTTTAGGACTTAGCTTTTAACTTAGCAAAATGACTTATTCCAAGACCAAACAGCTTACACCAATTTAAAGGAGAACTATTGATGACAGAGGGCCGACCATCAAGAAGATTGCGTGTCGAAGAAGAATATTCGATAGCTTGGGAGCGAATTCGATGAAATGGCCAACACACTTAGCTCTAATTAAAGTGGTCTAAGTTTATAGCGTGCAATGACTTATATAGATCCACTTTCAGAGATAGCAACAGTGTCTCAATTTATTCCTTAACAAATAAATTAGATTGATTTCTAATTTTATAATTTATTAACAATACGATGTAATGAGATAATAATCTCAAAGTGCTGTAAAATCGGAAATTGATAAAATTGCTAAATATGTTCTAAAAATGCTCACCCCAAATGAATTCAAAACAGAAACCGAAAATTATCAAAATTACAAATAGTTTGTGAGGACGTTTCTAAACTGCTGATGAACTAGAATCCGAAACAAGAATTTTTTATTTTTATTTTTAATTAATCATAGAATAAGGGTATGAAATTTTATTATCAATATTTAAGGAAAAATACCTTAATACTCTAATACTTCTCACTTTATATTTATTTACATTTAAGGCAAACTTTATTATCCAGTTATTATAGGAGTGTACATTACTTTATTTATTTATTTTTTCATACACATAGTTTGATTATGTTCATTTTGTTTATCCTTCTGTTTGTATATATTTTAAGAGAGATTTTTTTTTCATTCATTTATTTATTTTATTTTATTTTAGTATGAATGTGATCATTCATCACTATTACCTATTTCCCACAACTGTATGGCAGATTGTAATATCTATCAATAAATAAAAAGTTTTTTTTTTCATAATTCATTTATTGTTATTTACAACTGTATACATAAATACACATCAAGTAAATTTGCTGTAAGTGATATTATGACATGATACAAACATGTGGAGAATCCACTCATCGATAGAACTCCAAAAACATTTCTAAAGGAGAAGATCTCCAAGCCATCTTCTTTTCAGACGTCTAGGAGGATTATTAGGTAGTGAATGAGATGCCAGGTTAGAAACGAGTTGGTTTGGAAGTTTATTAAGGAAGGATTGGTATCTGGTTCTGGCCAAATCGGCAACATAGGGGACATTGAGGTCCTGATGGATGATTTGATTTGTGACAAAGTAAGGAGCATTAAGGATTTTGGACTGTAAGGATTGGATTCGAGAGGAATCAGATGGTTTAGTGGAGCCCCATAGCTCAATTCTGTACGTCCAGATAGGCCTTTTATTGTCATGTAGATCAGTCTTTTGAAATGGATTGGAAGTTTGGACCGTTTGTCTAGTAAATGTTGTAATAGTCGGAATCGACGAGCAGTTTCCTGTCTTTTCAGTCTTGTATGAGGATTCCATGTCAGTCGTTTGTCCAGATTTAGTCCTAAGTAACGGATCTGTTCAACAGGAAAAAGTGGGGTATTATTAAAAGATACTGTGGGGCAAGACGAAGGTTTACGACGAAGGGTAAATGTGATTTGGTGGGATTTATTGGAATTTATTTTAATCCTCCAGTTTTGGCACCATTCTTCAAGGGTGATGTGGGATTGGAGGGATTGGTATACAATGGAAGGATCATTATTCACTGACAATTAAAAAGTATTTAAAAAAAAGAAAAAGTTATTATACATAGTGTTCATTTTATTTTTTTGTATCCTGGTGGGCTCTACAAATAATCTATAATTTATTTATAGTCTTAACACTTTCTTGAGAGTGGTTAGTATTGTTTAAATAAATAAAAGTTTAACGATTTTAGTCTCAAAACATATTTATTCAATTTACAAGTCCAACGTTTCGGCCCATTCTGCCATCCTCAGGGACAATCCTAATACAATTTTAGAACTAAATCATTCAAAATCCAGAAAAGTCAATCCAACAAATTACCTTAATTAGTCAATTTTCACATTAAATTAAAAATTAAAACTATTTATCACAGCCACCTTCTTTATTAAAAATTCATCACAATAATTGTTGTGTATTATCATGTGAAATAATAATTTTAATAGAGTAAATTTGTAAATAAAGTTTTGTTATTATCATTATTATTCCGCATTTTCTTTGTGTGTTATCCTCATATCCTAGGATTAAATGTTCCATCAGTTAGGTAAGGAAAGCGGTTTCAGTTAAACTTTTTTTGCTTCCTTAAAAGACGTAAGAATTTGAATTATGGCGATATCTCTTCTTCCTAAGTATGAGATAAGTAAATCAAACCTTCCATTGAAGTATATGACTTCATATCCGTTTAACCTGAGGGAGGAAGGAGTATTGAATATAGATAAAGGTTGTAAACTGGGGTCTCCCGGGCACATCTTATCTCAAGGCTCTACTTGCCAACCTAAGATGAAGCGTAGAGATATAAATCTGTTTAAAAAGTGTTTTTTTCTCTTTACTAGTCACTTAGAGCTTATTTAAAAATATATATTGTTTATTAAAATAACATTGAAATATAACTATCCAGTGTATGTTCCGCCAATTGTGACATGGATATGAGTACAGAATTAAGATCTCACAACTCACATCAATAGCCTGAATAGGACAAATCAAGCTGAGATAATACGTATTGCTTAAAAAAAAAATTACTTCAATTTTATTACTGGAAGATTCCGAAATTAAATCATAAATATCTGATGTACCAGCAAAAAATGCAGTAAACGTTAATCAAAACATCATGAATGAGGCCATACATACAGAATACAGACTGAAGATCCCACAACTCACATCAACATCCTAAATAGGACTAATTAAATAGATATAGTGCAGTTTGTAAAAAAAAACAAAAAAAAAACATAGAATAATTAAAAGTAATTAATTCTATGATTTCGCTGGAAGATTCCGAAAACCAGACCACCAATTCCTATATATTCTTTGGAGAAGAAACTCAATTCAAAATAGAAATATTGTTACCCAATCTTTGGGTTACCAATCTTCCCTCTACGCCACAACCCCTGATGAAGACCTGAAACTCAGGTCGAAACGTCGGCATAAAATAAATAAATATGGTTTTGTTTATTTATGTTGTTCTTTGCTGACCGCACCCCCCGACAAACTTCTTCAAGTAGAAATATTGTTAAGCAATCATGACTTAAGTTAAAAAAGCTGCTGCCATCTATGGGCAAGCCTTCCAGCCATATGTCAGTAACCTGGAACTCAACAGAACAAACTGGAGAGAGTACCAGATTAGATTATTTTTGTGTGATAAAAAGAATTCCATCATAATACAAGAACCGGGAAGAAAAAAAGGCAGTTATCTCACCCCAAAATTTTTTATTACTTTAATGAAAACTATGCATTATTACTAGTCAAAACTGATGAATCTACCAAGTATAGGTAGCGGGAATAAAAATGGCGGCTGTTTCAAAACCTAAACAAAAAACATTAATTATTCTTTCGGAGCTTTATATCTTATAAACTACCAACAAGAAAATCTAATAGAACTTTATTTAATGAAGAATAAATTTCCTGAAATATTAGCCCTAATAGAGCTATTTACGTCCAAGAGTTCTCAACTTTTTAAAAACAAAATTTCATAAAAATTTACTGAAATATCAGTAGTTAGTTAATTTATTTTGATATATATATATATATATCTCAAAAACTATTCGAAGGTAGAGATGTCCATTAGTACTCAAAGTAAAGCTAGTTTAACGCACTATAAAGTAGTATATGACCTTTACCTTCGTAGGAATAGAAGTTTTCATGATATTTGCTAAAATAAATTGATTTATAGTTAACATTTTTATGAAATGTTGCTTTTTTAAAAAGCTATATCTCGAGAACTATTGAACGTAAATAGCTCAATTAGGACTTACATTTTAGCAAATTTACTCTACTTTAAATAATGATCTCTTAGATTTTCTGGTGTTATTGATAATTGTAAAGATATGGAGCTCCAAATAAAAAATTAATTCTTTTTAACGTGTTGAAACAGGCGCCATTTTTTATTCCCCCTACCTATACTTGGCAGACTCACCAATTTTGACTAGTAATTATACATAGTTTTCAATTAAGTAATCAAATATTGGGATGATATAACTGTCTTTTTTCTCCTCTTGGGCTCTTGTACTATCATGAATGTGCTATCTCACACCTGCACTATGTGGATGGAGTGAGAAGACGATGAAGGGTAAAGAGAAAAACAAGTAAGAACCACAATAAACATAACAAACTGGACTTTTTCATCACTAGGAGCTAAAGAACAAAATATTCGTTACACAAAAATTCAGTATCTAATAATAAAATATGTCAGTTCTACCCACGGTTTCATCTTCAGGATAAAAATTGTCTTCTTTTCGACATGAATTTCACCAAATTGAATGTCAAAGTTTTACTAACCTAACTTAGATTGTAATTTGTTTAGTATACTTCTCGTATTATAAAGAATTAGGATCTTCAATTTTACTAATAAGTAATTCATTTTATCCCCTTAATCATACAGCACACATAACTTATTTTACCAGCAATAGCACCTATTAATTCTGATAATGTCAACATAGACAGAGATTATGAGAATTAAACATATATATTTTTAATTTATAATATAAAAATAACAAACTGTTAATACTACTTACCCCGATTTTTTCTGTCATGCTCTTGAGCCTCTGAATAAATTCTGTCGTTGATCTGGCCTTCTCCGACAGTTGCTGCAGGTTCTGTGATAGCTCCGTCTGTAAATAAATATTATTATAAATAATTATGTCCATACGTGATTATATTTATATTTATACGTGAGTTTATTGACTTACAGACTGCAAGAATGGTTAAAAAAAAGCTTTAAAATTATCGATAAACATATGAATTTTAATTTGATGAAGTTAATAGGTTATATTCAAACTAAAACCAGAAATAACAGTTCTTATATCTAAAACAATCCTCTGGCCACTGCTGATGTACGGCTTTGAAGTCTAGGGAGCGGCATCTTTCACGAAAAGGAAAAAACTACAATCTTTTCAAAATAAAGTCCTAAGAATCGCAGTTAATGCTCCTTGGTTCATAAGAAATAGCCAATTGCATCCCGAATTACAGATGGAGTCAATAGAGGATCACATACAAAAACGGTTCATGAAGTTCCACTCCCAGTTGCCGACAGTTAAAGGAGCAGTGACCTACAACCTGGGAAACCCAACCTCAACCTGAAGACTGAAGGCTGCTGTAGGACATTCTTTTATAAATTTTAATAAATATAAAATTAATTCATAGCCACACTACCTCTATTTTACTTATTTGTTATTACTCGTTTTATTTATTCATTTTTTTTTTTTCTGTTTTCTTCTCTCGTCCTTTTTTCAAATTAACTTGTTTATTTTTACTATTAGAGGGCAATTGTTTGTTCTATTTAAGTGTAACAATATCATTATTTTTTGTTATTAATTTTACTTTCCCCTTTTATTAAGAAGCATTATTCTTATCTATTTATTTTCTCTTTTAATATGAACATTGTATATAGTTAGGGGTGTCTTTTGTACGAGACTATACTCCCCATAATCAACTGTTAAAAAATATATATATATA
>NW_027108650.1:182709-194833 GCF_000696795.3 Halyomorpha halys | reverse complement strand
TATATATATAATATAATGGTTATATCAACCATGTAAGGTCCACCAGGCCGATCTGGTATAAAATAAAAAAAATAGGCTATATTACCTATCGATTTGGAACATTCATCCACAAGTCCCTCATACCTGGAGTCCGTGGGAACCCTGTACGTTAGTTATCCCCGGTTTTTTTACATAAGAAGTCAATGTCAACATTAATTTCAATTGACAGAACCCGACATAGGAAAGTTGTAAAGGATGAAGTAAAACCCAATCTAATGCAACAGATGGCTAGGCTAACATTTATCCTTTGACAACTGACTTCTTAAAAAATAGACAAAAATTGTTTTATTTATTCAAAATTACATAAAAAATATAATGAAATAATATAGTAACATTTTTTTAATATAGTGGTATTATTTAAAGATGACCTGAAATGAAGTTTTAGTTGTGACTCCAAAAAAAAAAGAAAAGAGACGTAAAGGGAGAAAAGCTCCTATTAGGTTGTTAAATACAATAAAAAAAAAATGTAAAAAATTGGCAAAGGGAATTAACATTAAAAAAACTTTTCAGAAACTGATGAAATTGAAGTTAGTCAAAATGAGAACTGAAAAGCTCATTTGGAAAATAAGTACAGGAAAGTATTGCTACAGAGAATAATAGGGGTATTGAAAATCTTTAGTTTAAAATGTTTAAGTGTGTTAAATAGAGAAATATTTCTTTCTTTTAATCTGGATTATCTCTCTAGGAAGTCTGGTGAGTCAATTCTTTTAAAATTTTTTGAGGTGAATCACTTCCATCATTTGCAATAAATTATTATTTATATATTCATGACAATTGTACAACGTTTCGGGACCACTGTCCCATATTCATGCACTATAAAAACCTATAACAATAATAAAACCTATATAACACCAATCTTCATCCTTATATATTTTATTTTATACAATAAAAATCACCTCATGATTTCATACAGCACAAAATACAAAAAACAGAAGATATCTAGAAGCTATATACATAACAAAAAACATACAAAACACAGTAAACTATAAAACTGACACTAAACAATTAAACACACATTACGCAGATATTATAAATAGTCTTAACATAAAAATCAGATAAAATAAACAGGTTTATGTGAAAAATAAAAAATCACTAAGTTTATAATAATACAAAACAAGGAGGTAACCAAACAGCACACTGGACATGAGATAAGGTCCAAAGAGATAGTAAGAAATGTAGAATGATGGCTGTGCCAGAGAGAAGTGAAGATGCACAAATGGTGGACATGTTTTCCTATATGAAATCATGAGGTGATTTTTATTGTATAAAATAAAATATATAAGGATGAAGATTGGTGTTATATAGGTTTTATTATTGTTATAGGTTTTTATAGTGCATGAATATGGGACAGTGGTCCCGAAACGTTGTACAATTGTCATGAATAAATAAATAATAATTTGTTGCAAACGATGGAAGTGATTAACCTCCAAAAATTTTAAAAGAATTCTTTCTTTTAGCATATTAGAACTATATAACATTTAACAAGGTTGAGAGTTTGCTGAAGGGTGAAGATGTCAACAAACCAGCTAAACTCCACACAATTTTGTCTGCTGTCGGTATGATACGTTATTTGATCCTAGTTCGGGTTGTTTTGGACGTTTTTGAACTCTGATAAAGTAATAGACTAAAATGATAATAAAGTAACGGAAAACTAGGAGAGGAAACAAGGAACAATGAGGAAGAGGAAAGATGATGCGATTAAGCTCCTGGAGATTTTATTATCTAGTTAGGTAGAATGCAAGGTTACAAAACAAATTGCCAAGAAAATCCACTAGGAATTCTTCTGTATTTAACATATAATATGAACTGGCATGGCAGAACATTTAGCATGTTAAAACCTTTTACATTTAACACATCATGATTACCCCAATTATAGAAAAATCTGTTCTTTAATGAGTGAGGATTTATTTCAAATCATAAAAGAGTTTTTTAAAAAATATTTCACTGCAATTCATAGCATATAGTCAACGTTTTAAAAGAAAAACATGCAGTAATGTACATTTCCTATGATTATTTATTTAAAAAATTGTATTTTGTAGGGTAAGAATATAGTTAGAAATAGGTCAGTGTAATATGAAGAAAACGCCTTTATTCGCCATTATGTTGTCCATTTCTGAGATAAGAATCTATTCATGGGGAGCCTGGATACTTGGAACTATCTTGACAACCTTCCAAATAGCATTATCATTATGACCAGGTCGTTTCTTATGCAAAGCAGTCTTCTTGTGAAAAGCACATTAACCAGAATTTTTTTTCTTTTCTTTCTATGTATATGCTAGCGAATACTGTTCTTTAAAAAGTGTTTACAGCCGGCAAAATAATTAATATGTATTAAATAAATAAAATGAAATGAAAATATAATTTTATTCTGGGTCAAATTTCCCCTAAGAATACATCGTTACACATTAGGATTAAATGCCAGGAAAACATCTAGAAGGTTCCAGTATGCTGGTTAATATTACATTAATACATTAGGTTAAATTAAAATGTATAATGTAATCAATACATGACTAAATAAATTGTTCACATCGATGCGGAGGTTTGGTTATGTAGTAAGTGAAGGAGAATAGATGAGGATTGGCGAATAGAGATGGAAGATAATTCCAGAAGGAGGTTGCACGTATGATGGAGGATTTGCTTAAAGATCTGGTGGATGGATGAACGGAGAGTGAGGAGATCAAGGATATAGGTTTTTTGAGTTTAAAGACTTGGAATAGGATAACACCAAGGAGGTGTGGATAGAGGGTGTAGATAGGCGTTCTCATGTCTTCATTCAACGGGAGACATAAGAACGCCTGGGAAATCCGAAGATAAATCTTACGTAACAATTCATGAGTCTCTACATCAGCAGCCCTCCGTAGAACAAGGAAACGTAGTCGGAGAGGGGAAATCAAGTGAGGAGCTGACGGGTATTCTGAAGAATGGAATCTTAGGAGTTGTTTAAGTACAGCTATGGAATTTCATATGATTTGAGAAATATGATTATTCCAGGAAAGGTGTTGGTAAGTAACTCAAATTTTTTTTTATTGTGGAACAGAAGCGAATCGGATGGTCGTTAAGGAAAAGTAAGAGAAAGAATAAAGGAGGCGCTTAGAACCAACACGATTAGTTACACATGTATTAATTATGTAAGTTCACTAGAAAAAAAAACTAAAAATATTCGAATAAATGATGATTTAAGAGTAAATAGAGAACTAATTAATATAATAAATGATAAGGCAGTAATTTTTTAGGAGACAGGTGTAACAATGACAAGGTTACAGTTACAGATAATTTTTCCTTAAAAAAAAAAAAAAAAAGGAATTCTTTTTTAATTATCACTAACCTATATAAGATGTATGCAGATCGTAAAAAACTTCGAATTCGAATTTTCAACGGAAATATATAAATAAGTTCCCATCGGTCCAAAAAAAAATAATTTCCGAAATATGATCTGTGTCTGTGTGAGAATTGTCTAACGACAATAAAATAAAATATATGAAACTAAAATTATATATTAGGACCAGATCTAGTATGATAATGATATTATCAGGTACGCTCCCTAAAAAGGCTCTGTAGAAAGGAATTAATTAGAGAGGTTAACCGGGAGAGAAATGGAACTGAGGATATTGACGGATGTAGAGCTGAGACGGGATGTCTCGGATACAGAACTGGGAGGGAACAATTGTTTGCACTACAAGCTAATTGCATATTCCGCCCTACCGGAGGCTGAGCCGTCAATAAGAGAATCGGGTATGTAAGGGACGGATGGAGTAGCTATAACGATATAGGAAGGTAAGGATATTCCTAAAGGGTTTAGAATTCCAAAATAATTTACTATACCAAAAGTTGATAAGAGTAAAGTATGCACACGTAGTGTGGTATGGTTTTGGTACAAATTGAAGGTGCAAAAAAAAGCAGACATTCATTCCAGCAACTGTCGAAGCCACTTTTAAGGTAGAGACAGTATGACAGTTGCCGTCATGACAGCATTTACAGACTTGTTATCATATCACTAAGACTATACTAATGTTATTAAAATTAATTAAATAAAAAAAAAAAAAATTGTGATCATATAGAGTGAAACCAAAGTAAGCAGAAAATTGATCTTTCTAAAACTGGTTCTGCAATTTAATGGAGTGGACTGTATAAATAAATAAATAAATAAAAATATTTATTTTTATCCTTTAAATTGTGGAAGTGAAAAAAAACACTTCCAAATAGAATATAAAATATTCTTGTACAACGTTCCGGTACAATTATGCACCTCTGCAATCCTAAATTCTTATTAGAAATTTTTATCTTTTTTTTTATATTTATATGGCAAATCTACTTATTATATCGGCATAATGTGTTTTAAATATTTTTATTTATATAGTAACAATATTAAGTAAAAATATTAAAAAGACAGTAAACTATAAAACATATAAATAATGTATTTATAAAACAATTATAAACTATAAGTGTAGAGATGACATGGTTTAAAAATGGAAATGGAAAAAATGACAAATATGTGGTAAATATGATTACTACAATTTTAAATATTCACAAATAACATAGATAAAAATTGTTGATGAGAACAACTGAATTGTTACAATTTTAGGATGTAAAAGTGAATAGTTTGGATCATATTTGCATTTTTTTTTCTCTTCAAAAATTTAAAGGATTAATATAATCAACTTCCTGAAAACAAAATCCAGAATATTTATTTTAAAAGTCTCTCTAGCTCTAAACTTGAACAGCTCTGATGAAACTCTACAAAGTGGGGCCAAACCCTAGCAAAATAATTTTTTTTTTCTTACCCTCCTGAAAAATGAAAATAGGTAAAATTACACATAGATATAAAGATGTAATGTTATATGGATAAAGTCGCTCCCCGGGGGGTCTTAGTGGGGCGGATCCGGCGGGGAAAAATGGTTAAATTCGAGACGTTAGCCATTTGTATTGGATTTTATAGGATGTATTTATTTAAATTATATATTGTTGTATTTATTAAATTGTTGTTAAATAAAATTATACTTAAAGCTATTGATACGCACATAGTTTATACAGGCTTGATAGCCAAAAAGTTAGTTTGTAATTTTGAATTTGAATTAGGTGATCTATTTCTTCCTAATATGTAGAATTGAAGTAACTGATGGATGATAATGATGGTCGTGGATTATTTTTCTATTTGCTCATTCTCTTTTTCGCTTCCCCAGTGGGCCGGTAGTTCCCTGAGGTCTTCTCCATGTTTGTAACAATGAATTAATTGAAAGCAGAAATGACCTCTACTTCTCTATTCGGCCAACAGAGGAAAGCACCTTAGCTTGCAGTGTTATGAATAGGGATAGGATTTTTATGTTTTCACATATTTTTACCTGACCATGATATCAGCGATTCCTTACTAACTATAGATGTTTCAAGATATTTCTGGCCAAAAGAAGCCATTTTTATTTCACATATTTTTAAATATTTGGCCTTTTTTTTTACATATTTTCACATATTTTGTTGTAAATTACATATTTTCTGAAATATTTGTCATTTTTAACATATTTTTAGGTATTTTGTCCTGAATCACATATTACCTTAAATAATTTGTTCAATTGCAAATACATTTTTCACAGTAAAAACGTAAAATTCAAGAGAACGCAAGAAACATAAAAGTGAAATTTCTCATTTATCATAAATAGTGCGTAAAAATTCTATATCTTCACCTTTGAACAGAAATTAAAAGCAGTGGCAATAATAAATTTTCACACAGAATTACATCGAGAATTTCTCAGAATCAATTAAAAAGAGCAAGGGTCTTATTCCTTATTATAATAAATAATGACACAGCCGCTGAACACCGAACTAGATGCAATGGAAATAGCTTCATTTAAGTATGCCCCTATAACATCAGTAAATGTTGAAAGATCTTTTAGTCGGTCCAAGTCCATTCTGTGGTCAAACCGACGAAGATTTTTATTTGAAAATTTAAAAATGCATTTAATCTGCAATCATTTTGTAACCGACCCTGCTGAATAATTGATTTCTTTCAAAGTTTTAAATATTTTTCTAAAGTTTTTTTCTTTTTCTTTTTAATAAGGATTATTCCTTATTTCCATTTATACTTTGTTCATAATTCATTCTGAGTAATTATTAATCAATTAGTTTAATTACAATTACTAATTAATGTCTTGTTATAGAACAGCTATGTTTTCTCTAAGCACATTTTTTTGTACACATTTTAATATAATTTCTTTAAAATATTATTCATATAATATATAATAAATACATATTTATGTAACTTTTTTTTAAGTTATAAAATTACTAATTAATTAGTAATTTATATTGTTGAATAATACAAAATTTATAAATACATATTATTTACATATTTTTTTTTTAATATTTGACAATTTATTAGCACATATTTATGTACATATTTCGGATTTTTTAGCATTTAAAAATCCTATCCCTAGTTATGAATATCAATCAAGGAGATTAATTAAACTGAAGTCGTTTCTAAGAACACTAGCTGTTCAAATTACATGCAGAGATCTTTTCGCAAGACTTGTATTTAAATTTCCCGCGTATTTAAAATTCCCCTTACTATATATTCCACATATAGGTAAGTGAGAGTAATCAATAAAAACAAAGCCACATTCAATTAAAGATATTCGCTTTCAGCGTGACTTAGGTCAGGTGAGGTTACTAACCCTGGGATGTAGTCCTCATAAGTATTACAAACAATCGGACCCTTACTCATTAGTAAACAGAAGAGCCTTCTACATATTACTAAGTACCTACTAGCGACTACTAAGCTCTGATATGAATTATTCAGTATCTCTCTGGATACGAAATGTTGGTACCGTTTTACTTTGCATTTTGATTGGAGACCTTTTAAAACTAAAGATTATGTTTTGTGTTGTGCGTACACATCTTGGAAGATCAATATATTTAATTTTATTTAAATTTATTTATTCACATCCAATATGGTACGATCAGATGACAACATATATCAGACGGTGCCAAAATAACATATTGAAATGATAGACAAAGGAATATAAGCTGGAACAGTACAATATGAATTAATTTATAGCGATCAAAATGTTAACAAAATACAAAAATGTAAATAAAGTAAAAAAAAATATTGATTAATTATTTTTAATATATGATTGTTTGAGAGTGGTTCAGTTTATCAATTTATACAATTTTGATCCTTTTTTTCTCTCAACTTTTATTCTTTAAAATTCTCCAACGTTTCGGCCTTCAGGCCATTCTCAAGGATACAACCTTCAATATTGATGTAATTTCTTTTTAAAAAACCCAAAATTGCAGGCTAATTGCCCTTGTCACATTTTTAAAATAAATTAATCATTATAATAATATCATAATCACTACATAAAATTTTGTTTTTAAATAGATTACTTACTTACATAACTTCTTTTAAATAAATTGATATCCTAGATTTAAAACTTTTTTACAAAACACTTTCACTTCTTTCATTTATATTTACAACTTAAAAACAGAACCTACCTTCAAAAGGTTAGGACTATGATATCACCTTATCACACAACAATAACTTTTTTATCATTAATTTACATTTTCAATATAATTTAATTAACATTCATTTTAAATTATTTTGGTTATATTTTATTATTTTTTTTTTATTTATTTGTAGATATTTACAACTGTATAAAAAAATACAACCAGTAAATTTGATCATAATGACATATGATATGATACAGGATGTAGAGAAACTACCCAGTAGTAGAACTCTAAAACAGTTTAGAATATAAGGTCAGGAGGCCATCTTCTTTTCAGGCGCCTCGGAGGATTGCCAGGAATGGAAGAGGAAGCAAGGTTAGAAACTAGTAGGTTTGGGTGGTTAGGGAGTTTATTATGGAAGGAATAATATCGGGTTCGGGCTAGATCGGTTATATAAGGTTATATTTAAAATCCATAATTAAAAAATTCTTCTTTTATGTGTATTTGTTTTACATACATATACCCTCCTCTCTATTTTATTTCTTCACATATTTATTCACCTATTCATACTTCTATTAGTGTATATTTATTTTATAAATACATTTGTAAAATTTAAGGATTTGAAAATTTATCTATTTACTAACTTTTTTATATATATAATAATTACATATTTATTTTGCTCAAAATTTCTGAATAATGGTAAAATATTGAAATAACTTATAAAGTGAATAATAATGATACGAATTTAAGATTAATAAATTTATAATGAGCTGATAAATACTATGCATGGAGTGAACTTCATTAAAAATAAGAATACAGTATAAAATATAAAAAAGAATAATATATTTAGTATTATACAACATACAACAATATACATAATAAAATATGCGTTAAAACTAAATATCAACTAAAGAATACAATAAAACAAAATGATATAAAAATACAACAAAAATAAGTATCCAAGTATAACTAAATATATATATTTATATTCTTAAAAACACACCAGGAAATTATGATAATAATTAATGAAATTAGGATGTTAGTAACGTTTTAATACTTTTTGTTACAATCATTGTTATAATTTAATTATTTTCTTTATAGTATGAACGTATACTTGGAACACTAATACTTATATCCTTAATTGTGACAGATTGTATTATTATTATTCAATACAAGTTATTACAAAATAAATAAATAAAATAGAACTACATTCAAATTGCTCTGGTTTCAAATGATTCCTATTCAGCAGACTGACATTGTACACCTGAATCTGAAATTTTGTTAGAAGTCTAGAAGCGAAGCTGAGTTGGGGTGCTGTGCCTGGCGTTGATTGACTTGTACAATCCTCTCGATTTTGCCAACATAATTTGTCAATGACAAGTTTATTGCTATTTCTACCTCTATAAGCCCCTTTTCCAATAATAACTGGTAAGCCAGCGAAATGAACAAGGGATACTTTAATAAATTCAGAAATATATAACAATAGATTAGCTAAGAAAAACAAGATTTAACCTTCTTTAGAAAAATTAAATTTACAATGGGAAGAGACATTAACCAAATAATAATTTTTAACAAAAAAAAATTTTTTTTTTAACATATTCAAAACAGTTATGAACTCAATCGTATACAACCCAAAGGTTCAGATAACTCAGTTGTTTCTGCAATATTTTAAAATTATATTCAAACATTGAATTTAATATCTTTTATTTCATATATATGTACAACGTTAATATTGCAGGATTGAGTTATAAAAAAGTTTCATAAGTCGATTAACCCATAAATTTGAATAAGAAATTCGAATTTACTAACTCACATATTTAAAATAATTTTAAATTTCAAAGTAAAACATATAAAACCAGCAAAACTTCATTCTTGTAGGTCAGTAAATTATATAGGAAATTATAAAAAAAAAAAAAAAAAAAAAAAAAAAAAAAAACTCAAACATTTAAAAAATAAAGCAGTAACCTTCCATATATTTTTAGTTCTATCAGAACATTAAGTGCTGCAAAACCCAATCCCACGGATTTGAGAGGGGGGGGAAGTGAACGTGGCAAAAACCGAGTGTTTTGTTAGTTTTGTGCGATGTTTTTTATATATCGAAAACTATTGGGTTAGTTCTGTACAAAATTAATGTGTGCCGCAACAACTCATAAAGCGTAGGAGGTTTAGTACTTATAGGGATATTATAGGGAAGTACTAGTTCTTGACCAACGGTTGTACAAGGTGAATTGGCCATGGTAACACTCGATCACACTAAGTTTTACCACCAATTACGGGTACCCACTTTATAGAGGTTGGTGGTCCCCAAGAGGGCTCCTGAACTAACAGGGTTGACGCTTGGATTAATTAACTGCCAGAACTGGATTCAAAACCAGGCCCGAGAGGTAGTATAACAGCGCCAACTCACTAAGCTACCTCGCTTCCTCAAATTTAAAATAAATTAAAAATTTAAATATGAAATTAATGTCAACAAAGTTAAAAATAATATAAATTCAAGTACAAAAATAAATTTCCGACAAAAGTTGTACAATAAATATTGTTATTAAATTGTTTTTCCTGAAAAATAGAGGGGAAATATATCAGTCTAGTCAAATAAGGACACTTAAACATAATATTCGAAAATTAAAATAATGACTTTTTTTTTTATTGTTTAATGACACCAGTGCACTGAAATTGCAACTGGTTTGGGATAGAGGAGAATGTGCAAAAATCATGTATTTTGATAAAAAAAATTTTGGTAAAATGTGTTCTATAGGAAATTAAAGTACATTACATTTCCTTTAAAAGTAGTCATATAACTTTTTTTTTTCTAAACCATATAGTTTCTGAAATATGACTAGTCAGTCGATATTTATTGTCTCTAAAATTTAAAACGTTAATTATCAAAACAAAATAATTAGTTTATATCTCAAAAACTGATTTGTTAAATAAAGTTTATTTAAAAGATTCAAACACGCCAAAGATCAATGAAGCATACTAGGCATAAAAAGAAGCCAAAAGCTCAGTAGTATTATTTCTATTATATAAGCTAATAACAGAACATGGGGTGATCTCATATATTAGAGCTATGGCTTATCTGGTGACGTCTTCGCCGCCGCGGTGACGTCCTATAGCCGCTTTCCTCCTACAGGTTTTGGTGTGGGCGATTGATCTTGTGTGAAGATTGATGTGTCAGAAAACACGCCTTTCTTCCTCCGTGGCTGGCCAGCGTGTCCTGGACTCTGGCGTGATGGTAGGGGTAGGCCAGGTCCTAGCTTGCATGGTGCTTAGGCTGGGGCGGCATTGCAGTCGCAGCGTCTTCGCGGTCTTCCGGTGTCCGCGGCAAGGGGGGCATCAGAAAGTGAGACCCTCGACAACAACTTTATATAAAACCAAAAAATAACCGAAAAATTCGGATTACTTAAATCCGACAATGTATATATGAGGCATTCCTGCATTTTGTGTCGAACAGCCCAGTATACTCTAGCTTTGTTCACGTAACTCCGGTCTGTAATTAATTCCGCCGTTCACACGCCATTCTCACCAACTCCACACAGGAAGCAGTCTGAAGACTCAGCCAGTCCTTTTCTCTTGAGGTGGTGCCGCAAATAGTCATGTCCAGCAGCCAACCTGAAGCATGCCACTGCCACCGCTCTTGGTAAAGTGGAGGGCGCCTCTTAGGATCTAGCAATGCCGCCCAGTTCTTACCCCCATATTCTCCTCACTCCTTTCCTCTGGTGAAGTTGATCGCCTGCTCGTGGTGCCGGTGCCCCCTGCGTAATCCAAACGATCAACAGTTGTCGCCAAACAAGCGACAAATGTATATAGATAAAGACTATAATAATAATTATTATTATCTCACCATCTGCCAATTAGAACAAAAGTGATATGAAAACTTTTGAAGAGAATTTAATATACATATAGAAAATATTTCACCAAATCCAAAATTTTTCGATATTTTACCAAAAAACCTAATAAAATATACAATTTTTACACACTCAACCTCTCACCCTCCTAGCTCAAATACGAGCTAAACTGTAGGACTTTAAATCATGTAATGCACCAATGTTACTAAACGAACGTTAGGGTCAGGTGTTCTAATTTGAGTAGACTAATATTCGTCTCCTGTATATTTCAGGAAAGATAAAAATTATAGTAACTCTTTTGTAAGAAATTTTATTCACTTTATTTACTATAGAATATATTTAAATAAAAATCTACAAATTGTAGAGATTATGGGGAGTGAACATAGTATATCCAGAATGGAGATTTATTCCGCGGACGGTCCTCAAAAAGTCCAGACCATTTGGAAAATTATATCGAATATACGAAGAAATATATAAAATGTCAGAGGTTGGTCCTTATCAAAGCCCGAGGAAGCGGGAATAGGGAGGAAAGTCCGATAATGTTCCTTTCATCGAACCTTAATCCTGAGTCGTGTAAGCCATCCGTCTTCGAGGATCAGTCCTTTCATTGCCTCCAGTATCCTATGTCGCCACCTTTTTACAGTCTGTCCTTCACCAATCTTATAACTGAAAAGGGTCAGCATGTGTCAAAAGCTGTCCTTTAGAAATCCACGAGATCCTTCGAGGAATAACTTTGGAAGAGTTTGAGGACATAAATATTTTCCTTAAGATAAATATTTAAGTGTGGGTGAGAGTATACTGCCAAGCTT
>NW_027108650.1:181868-182539 GCF_000696795.3 Halyomorpha halys | reverse complement strand
AGAGAGAGATTTTATTGTTCTTGAATTTTTTACAATTTTACAATAAACCATGATGCTCTGAGACTTCAGTGTCTCATTGAGCAATTCAAATTATTCAAGTTTCTGGGTACAATATAAGTTTTTTTTTTTTAAAACAAGTACAACAGATAACTAAAAAAGAAAAGAATATTTTTAAACATGTTAACTTCTTAAAAAACTAAACAAAAAAGAGATAAAATAAGAAGAAAAAAAAAAAAGAAAAGGCTAATGAAATAATAAGAATGAAATGAAAATGTATGCCCTCTGAAAATATTAGGTACATAAAATGATACTATAAATACGAGTTAATTACAAAATAAAATCCTTCTTAAACAAAAAGAACAAAATTAAAATAAAATAAGAAAGAGATTAAAAATAGAATATTATCAGATAAAATTATATATATAAAATAACATTTTATTAGTACAAATTAATTATGATAAAAAATAAATAAATATATACCAAATAAAATAAATCAATGAATAATATTCATATCAATGAATAAAAAATAAAAACAAATAACATTCTTCTAGTTATACCCAAAATAAGATTGAAACTATACTACCCAATGGGACTGTTGAATAAACGAAATAATCTTCTTATAAATTCGCAGTTATTAAAAATAATATTTTTCTAAAAGTGACAAAAAAAAA
>NW_027108650.1:179545-181039 GCF_000696795.3 Halyomorpha halys | reverse complement strand
TAGAATTTCAAATTTTATCTCAAAAGGAACTGATATATTTATTTATTTTATGGTATATTTATTTATATTTTGATATATATTTATTTATTTTATGAAAGCTCAGTCTTGGTCAGAGATCACTCCGTGTGGATTTAATGATTTCCACAGTAAAACAAATTACAGAATATTTAAAAAAATAATATAACATTATCCAAATACGTACGGATACCATAAATTATAGAAGAAAATCTAGGGGTAGTTTAGAAGATGGAAAAAAAAAAAAGAGGTGAGGGAGGTAATGAAAATATGAATAAAAAATGTGTCGGCCACAAAACGTATATTATAACTCCAATGTTAATAAATTTTTTTTTTAAAATAAATATTTGTTTAGTTCAGCTTAAAAAAGCAACAATAAACTAAGGTATACGACCAACAGTAGTGTGCAGGTGCCTCTACACATTTGCCAAACAATTACAAATACGCTCAAGTGGGTAGCGTGGTTATTTGGTACAAGTTGCCCTGAATTTGCGGCCGATCAATCGGGTGTCGGTTTTGGAGCACAAATAAAAGTGCGCTTGTGTAGCATCTACGCGTTTTTTTTTAGTTTGCATTGTTTTTAGAACTGCAAAAAGTTCTAAAACAAACCAATTTGTGATCTCCGTGTTTTAATTAAACAAAGAATTCCCCGAACCTTTGGATTTAATAATTAAAATTCTTTCGAATCGTAGCAAATACACTGTTTACAATCATACTAATTAACTTAGGCAGTTTATTTAAATACCATTCATTAAAGAAATTATAAATTTTAAACGTGAGTATTTTTTTTTCTATGGCTGTCCATTGCTCCTCTGCTTTTTTTCCAAATTCTATTTTTTATTTATTAAAACTTTTGTAAAGCTAAATAAATAAAAAAATATTTAAAAAATTTTATACCTCCTGTTCTAATTTGATTAATTAGATCAGGTTTGTGTTGAAGTTTTGCTATTTTTCAAAAGAGATGAAAGGCTCATAGGCGACAATTTGTTTTCCTTATTTTTTCCGAAAATTCGTATTCAAGAGTTTCTTGAGCTGCTACAAGGGGATATGAACTTTGTTTTACTAAAAAAAAAATCTTTGACTACACTTAGACAGAACTGTAGAACCGATTTTTTTTAAATATCGTACTTATATTGAAGCCCACTGGGACAATTATATAAAAACTGTTCATGTTCTATACATTCAGATATGAAAATATTGTTATGATCAAATTATTTAAAAGGAGGAAAAAATAAAATAAATAAAGAATTGGATAATTAATCCAATATATATATACATATAAATAATAATGTGTGTTTAATTTTAACTAAATATATTAATTTGTATCAAACTTTCAATTGTGATCAATTAATCTATATACATCCCCAAAACTAGCTATAGGTGAGCATTGCCGTGTCTGCTAGTATGTAATAAATAATATTACAATAATAATAATATTACAATAATACTAATAATAATAATACTAATAAATAAATAAAA
>NW_027108650.1:173116-179495 GCF_000696795.3 Halyomorpha halys | reverse complement strand
TTTCTGAAATAAAGGTTTTTATAAATCAAACTTATTGTCCGAACAACTATAAATCAATTTATTTTAGCAAATATCATGAAAACTACTATTCCTACTAAGATTAAGGTCATAAACTACATTTTAGTAAATTTAACTGGTTTTATTTTGAGTGCTAAAAGACATCCTATACGTCACATAGTTTCTCAAAATAAATTAACTAACTATTAATCTTTCAGTACATTAAGAACTGTTGCTTTTTAAAAAGTTATATCTCGGGAACTATTAGACGTAAATAGCTCTATTAGGGCTAATATTTCAGAAAATTTACTCTTCTTTAAATAATGTTCTTTTAGATTTTTTTAGTGTTGTTGGTAGTTTTTAAGATATAGAGTTCGAAATGAAAAATTGATGTTTTTTAATGTTTTGATTAATAATAATACTAATAATAATAATATTACAATAATAGTATGTAATATACAAGTAGATAACAATTCTTATATTACTAAATGCAATAATAACTGTTTAGTGAAAATATTTAAAAAAAAAATTATAAATGATTGAAAGAAACTTCGATTACATAGTTGGTTAAGCCGAGTTCAGTCGGCTTTATACAATGGTATGCTAAAATTGGCATTAATCGATTATTAGCGGGACAAGAGGGAAGAGGGCCCCTTCGATATATCGATGTGACCCACATTGCGAAGAGGCAGGTACACACTTATACCATTACTGAGCACTCACGCACGTCTCTGTACTGTCGATACCGCCGATAGCAACTGTCATAGTATTGAAAGCGCTTTATGACAGCGGAAAAGAACAGCCAATTAAAAAGTCAATTAATGGAATAAAGGAAGGGACGGGTATAACAAAACATGTTTTTGTTTAATTTATAATTACTTGGGCGCAGTTCAGAGGAAAAAACTAATAACAAATAAAACAATAAATAAATTGCCATGCATACAATGTTCAGTTATTAATGATTCAATGAATAAATATTTTATCCAGCATGGGTATGTTCGAATTCACAGGTTCAGTAATGATTTTTGAAACTGGATTCCTTGTTACAGGCAGCTAGAGTGTTCAGAAAGCTGAGTTTGATGAATGTACGTTAAATATGTCTATTACAAAATAAATCTATGTGCCATTATTGGACATTGACATTATACAAACGACTTATATGGACCTCCCACATAAAAATAACAAAACAAAAACTAAATTTCCGACTTAAATTATTATTTCGTCTTTTAAATAAACGATCAAAATTACCACTTTCAGAAAAACTAAAGATTTATACTTACCTTCTCAGACCAATTTGGAGTTACGGTGCACACATTTACGGATATGCCAAAAAAAAAAAAAAATAACTTATTGAAACTGCAACAATTTCAATCAGAATTACTAAGACTGATCAGTAGCGCTTCCCCGTACATCAGTAACAAGAACTTACACAAAGACTTACGAACTACCTACGTACTAACAACCATTAAATCATTATATAAACGGTTTCACAACACACTAACCCTCTAATTCAAGGACTATCAACGCGAAACTTACCAGATACGAGACGACGTTTACGAAGGAGCTGGAATAGGGACCTCTTAAATTAATTTTTAAATTTAAATTTTAATGGAGAGGCATCATTGGATGACCTTAACCTTCATGACATTCTTTTTTTTAATATTATTTATTTTTTTCCTCTCTCTACATCTCATTCGTTGGTTGTAAAAATGCTTTTACGGTTGTGAATAAACTAAATAAAGACAAAAATACAAAAATGTTGGATTATCTAGGAGTGGCGTACTTTCTCTCTGGCTCTGAAACCATATTTTTTTAAAAAATAATTTCCACAAATGCTACTACGGCTTACTTTTTATGGATTGTATGATCTATCTATATATTTGGAGTGGAGTGGCTCAGTGAGTAAGGCACTGTACTAATAACTCCAAGAACCCGGGGGATATACTTATAACGTTATCATAATTTGCAGTATTTATACCTTGTTTTCATTTAGCTCTGATGAAACCATGTTAAGTGAGGCGAAACGTTGGTTTACTAAAGAATAGTTTTTAGCTTTTTTTTTTCTTAGTTTTTTTTTTTTTTTACCAATACTCAGATCATCTCCATAAAATTAAATGAAAGTGTATTAGAAATTCTTTTTTCCCTATATGATAATGTTTTTAGGATAATTAAAGTGACTTTTTCTGTAATTATGAAAAGCAAAATGTCACAGTGATTTATGAGTTTATTATATTTATTAATCTTTCAATAAACTACAAACTAATTTATATATGCATACAAAAAGATAATATTAAAAAAAAAGAGAGAGAAGAATTGTATTACCTACTCATATAATTTCTCAAGCCTATGTTTGAAAACTTTTATAATTTTTTAGCAGATGAGGAAAAAAAAAATGGTAAAAGAGTCGGAGAATATGAAAACCCCAAGCGGAGGAAAGTGGCCGGGAAATGAAAAGTTTTCTTTCCCTAAGCGGAACCAATAACCCGTCGCCCTTTCCTAACAATATCACAATGCTAGCCTCCGCACCAATAACATATTATTATATTATTTCTCAAGAAATATACACATTTATCAATCATATTTTGATTATTAATAATAAAATACATATTCGAAATATTATGTTCGATATCAATAAGTATCAAAAATAATAGTACAAGCGTCCAAGAGAAGAAAAAAGGCAATTATTTCACACCAAGTTTTGATTAATTTAATGAGAACTATGTATAATTACTAGTCAAAATTGATGAGACTGCCAAGTATAGGTAGGGGGAATAAAAAATGGCGGCTGTTCAGAAACGTTAACAAAAAATAATTTTTTATTCGGAGCTCTATATCTTAAAACGTAGGAACAACACAAGAAAATCTAAGATAACATAATTTAAAGTAGAGTAAATTTTCTAAAATGTAAGCCCTAAAAGAGCTATTTAAATTCGATAGTTCTCGAGATATAGCTTTTTAAAAAGCTAAATTTCATAAAAATGCTGTAAAGAACGTACTAAAACAACAGTAGTTAGTGAATTTGTTTTGAAAAATCTATATCCCAAAAACCATTTGACGTATATATGTCTATTAGCACTTAAATTAAAGCTAGTTTAATGGACTATAAAGCAGTCTGTGACCTTTACCTTCGTAGGAGTAATAGTTTACATGATATATGCTAAAATAAATTGATTTCTAGTTGTTCGGACAAATTTTTATGTGCCAAATTTATATTCATATGCGAATATCATAAAAATTACTACGAGAAAACGTATTATAAACTAGTTTATATAATATAATATAATAAGATAAATCTCCTTTATTTTGAGTGCTAGCAGACATATGTACGTCTTATGGTTCTAGAGATATATTTTTTCAAATATCAAACATTTTATTCGAACAACCAGAAATTAACATTTTATGAATATATTTTGTCAAATATCATAAAAACTACAACTCCTGCTAAGACAAACGTTATTAACTATTTTATAGTAAATTAAACTAGCTTTAATTTGAGTGCTGACAGACATCTATACGTCTTATGGTTTCTGAAATAAAGGTTTTTATAAATCAAACTTATTGTCCGAACAACTATAAATCAATTTATTTTAGCAAATATCATGAAAACTACTATTCCTACTAAGATTAAGGTCATAAACTACATTTTAGTAAATTTAACTGGTTTTATTTTGAGTGCTAAAAGACATCCTATACGTCACATAGTTTCTCAAAATAAATTAACTAACTATTAATCTTTCAGTACATTAAGAACTGTTGCTTTTTAAAAAGTTATATCTCGGGAACTATTAGACGTAAATAGCTCTATTAGGGCTAATATTTCAGAAAATTTACTCTTCTTTAAATAATGTTCTTTTAGATTTTTTTAGTGTTGTTGGTAGTTTTTAAGATATAGAGTTCGAAATGAAAAATTGATGTTTTTTAATGTTTTGAAACAGCCACCATTTTGTATTCTCCCTACCTATACTTGGCAGATTCATCAGTTTTGACTAGTAATAACTAGTAATAATTATACATAATTTTCATTAAAGTAATAAAATATTGGGGTGAAATAACAGCCTTTTTTTCTTTCTGGCTCTTGTACTATAAGTATTGTTAAGTTATACTGATATGTAAAACTAAACAGCTGGTTTGAACGCGTTGATTTCGGGAACTACATGTCCAATATGAAAAGTTCTTTTTGTCGTCGATTGATCGATAACTAATGAACAAATCAGATAAAATTACAAAAAACCCTTATGAACGGAGCAGTGACCGTATAATGAAAATTTTAGGTAAGCACAAGATTGAAACCATGACACGAGACATTTTTTTTGGCAATTGCTTCTTTTAATTCCCAAGCTTAAAATTCACCCCAACCTAGAAAGAAATCAGACATTTTATAGTTACAACGCAAATTTGACCGTTTTTCTATTAAAAAAAAAAAATAAAATAAAAAAAACATTTTTGCTGATTTCATATTCAACAAAATTCAATTTCGTCCAGAAAAACTGTAAAATTCGGTTAGTAACTATAAAATTTCAATTTTGTGCAATTTAAAACCAGTTATTCAGATAAAGTTATTAATACTGGTTTTATATCTCTACATTTTACAGTTGTTACACGAATTTTACAGTTTTTCTGGGAAAAAAAAATTTAAAAAAATGCAATAGTGTCCAGGAAAACTGTGAAATTGGGGTAGTAACTCTAATTGAATGATATTCAGTTAAATGATTCATGTGACTCGATCAATTATTCCATTCTCGTTCGCTAGTTCTATGTCTGGTCTGTAATTGTAGAGATCTACGGGAGTTGAATACAAACAGAAATTCAACCACGGCAACAGGGCTGTTAAAAAATCGTAAGGACTTTATCTCCATGCCATTCCATATTTTAAACCGATTGTCTATAATATTCACGATTTATGGAAAATGCACGATTTAGATGTTTGTTGTATTAAATAGCAGATTTTGCATTTTTTTTTATTTAATCAGATTAGTTCTATTTCAATAGCGTAACATTGAATGCTTGAACGAAATTTTTAATAATACATACATATATTAGGAATTATGTACAGTGACATCTGATATACTCGTATGAGTAGTATCAACCAATCAAAAAAAACTTGACATAACGGCAAGAAACATCCCCACATTCTCTAATGGCGAGAACATTGGTTGATGTACGACATAAGGTAACGATCATAACATCAAAATATCACCTTTGTAACATTTATGTAAACGGACTTAGGTTAAAATATTAGTTAATACGAGCAACAATGAAAAAGTCGCTGAAATTGGAAAACGGCATGATTCAATTAATTAACCAATAATACCAATTGTAGTTATAGTCAAAATTACAAATTTATTTCTCTAAAAAGAGATCGTAACACCAAAAATAATAATGGCAATCCTTCCCGGCCAACCCGCTCCACAAAAGCTCTATTTGGCAAAAGTCTTACCTCAGCTTTGAAAAAATGTATTTAGAACGGGAAGAAAAAACTTGATTTAAAATATTAGATAAATTTAAATTTAAACTTAAATCTGGTTTTAAATATATGTTTGGCTGACATTCCAACCAATCCTAACACTATCCTCACTACGTATGCTGATGACAAATGTGTGTGTCACTTAATAATAACCCATTAATCGTATCCCAAACTCTCCAATTCCATATCACAGCCCTCGAAGAAGGGTGTCGTAATTGGAGGATTAAGATAAATTCCAACAAACCCAATCAAATCATCTTTATTCAACCTTTACAAACGATTAACCTGGAATCCTCACACAAGACTGAAAAGACAGGAAACTGCACGTCGATTTCGACTATTACAGCACTTACTAGACAAACGGTCAAAACTTTCAACACAAAGACTGATCTACATGACTGTAATAAGGCCAATCTGGACATATGAAGTTGAGCTTTGGGGGTCATCTAAACCTTTGAATTCCAATTGTATTTTAATCCTTACAATCCAAAATCCTTCGTAAAATCCTCAATGCTCCTTATTCTGTCACAAATAAAATCATATGTAAAGACCTTAATGTTCCCTATGTAACCGATCTAGCTCGAACCAGATATCACTCCTTCCATTATTAACTCCCTAGTTTCTAACCTTGCATCCTCTTCCATTCCTGTCAATCCTCCGAGGTGCCTGAAAAGAAGGTGGCCACGAGACCAACTAATGTAAAATGTCATTAGAGTGTTACCAATGGGTAGTTGCTCTACACGCCTGTAACACTCCAATTTAACTAAGATCATATTTACTAAATGTATTATGTAATATACAGTCTCCCTAATTCAGTTAGATATTTGAGGCATGGTAAAATCATTACAGATTAGAGAGAGAGAGAGAGAGAGAGAGAGAGGGAGTGAGGGAGAGGGTGAGTGGGGAAGAGGGAGAGTG
>NW_027108650.1:144530-172661 GCF_000696795.3 Halyomorpha halys | reverse complement strand
AGAGGGAGAGGGAGAGAGAGAGAGAGAGAGAGAGAGAGAGAGAGAGAGAGAGAGAGAGATATGCTTTATTTAGCCATGCTTCCCAAATCAATCCATGATCGGACATATATAAAATACATACATTCACATCATATAACAATAATTGTTTTCCCCTACCTTTACCTTTTAAAATCAATACTCGTCTACACACGAAATACAAATATTTCAATTTTTTTCTTTTATATGACAATTTTATTCCCCATATTTATTTCACTCTTTTAGACCTCCCCTCTTCAGTGATCCGATACCCACTTTCGATCCGTTAAACGAATTTATCATTAGACAGCAATGTAAAATCAAACCAAAGACATAATACTCACAGTAGTAGATCAGTTTATAAAAAAACAAATACACTAAAACCACTAATGTATAGATTTAAAAAAAAAAAAAAGTTAGTCAAAAAAATAATACTTCAATAAATAAATAAGTTAAAACATAATAATTTAATGAATAAAAAAGTTAAAATACAAATTATTATTATTAAGTAAAAAATATAACATCTCCGTCTGTTAGTGTGTTTAAATTTTATGTTCTCATATCTACTTTATTTTTTTGTTTTATATACGTCTCTTCTAATTTTTTAACTGTTGTATATTTTACGTAATTTTTAATTTTTATTCTTACGATTGTTACATGTTTTTATTCTTATCATTGTTTATTCAAGTTTATTTTATATTAGTACTATTTTATGTCTTCCTTCCTTTTATTTATATATAATTTTCTTATCACTTAATTTCTACATAATATGTATCCTACCTTAATTTATCTTACTGTTGTAATGTTCTTAGTTTTTTTTGTATCTTTTTAGTCCCGATGAAGCCCTGAAAAATGGGGCGAAATGTCGGACATTAAATAGTCAAAAATTATTTGTTCTTTTTTGACCGCAACCCTGACCATCTTCTTATATACATTATATATATATATATATATAATTATTTATATTAAGCAATTTCATCATTATAACGTAATCTAGGTTGGGAATAATGAAAAAATAAAATAAACAAAAATGCAAATTAAGGCCATTGATATTAAAAAAAAGTATTATAAAACAGCTAATTTTTTCTATTTTTCTTTTTTGGAGTCTCTAAATACTGTAAATAATACTTTTCAAAACTAAATGATGTGGCAACGAAGTTTTTCAAAATATATATATAATTATATAGAGCATTATAAAGAAAACTCAATTCAACAATGAATTCTTTCTTATACTAAAAAAAGTATAAATGCTACAAGATAAATTAAGTTTAAAATAAATAGAATTTTGATTACATTACATACTATAGAGAGAAAAAAAAAATTATAAGGCTGGCTTATTAATGTAAGCATTAGAGCAAGCTTATCCCAGGGCTCTTAAAAACTCAACTCGAGTATTTTTATTATTTTTTCAACATTTTATGAATAACTCAATACAAAATAAGTTATTCTCAAGGAGAACTTGATGAATGGGAGCTTTGAAGAGGTACTTGAAATTTATTCGAGTAGAACATGAATTCATTTTATATTTTTAAAAATCTCGTAATTTTCTTTGTCTTGCTACTTCCCCCTTAAGTAGACTCCGAACAAGGAAGTTAACTTAGGTTTGAATTAATTTAGAAAACAATGTGTATAAATAATATTTATTTTCTACCAACTACTTCATTAATGTTTATATATTATAAAAAAAATATTAACATCACTGTTAAACTATTGTATTGTCATCAACGTCATTTCTTTCTTAATAATTTATTCTTATATTCATTTTATTATTTTGAAATTCATATTTTGTTTACTTGATGTTATATTTGTGATAATAAGTTTTTTTAATTTTTTAATTTTTTTTTTTATATTAATGAAAATAATACTTTTTATTTATTGATAGATATTACAATCTGCCACACAGTTGTGGGCAATAGGTAATAGTGATGAATGATCTCATACATACTAGAATAAAATAAAATGAATAAAAAAAAAAATATATATATATATACAAACAAAAGAATAAACAAAATGAACATAATCAAACTATCTGTATGAAAAATAAATAAATAAAATAACATAATGATAAAATAATATAGTCATACATTTACACTAAATATAGTATTACTTAAATAAAGTATTAGGTAATTTATTTCTTAAATAATGTAAATGATGTTTTCGTATTTTTATGAATTTCCGTAAAATAAAGAAACTATTCAACTAGTTAGTCTCATCGACTCATTTTTGTCATAGTTTTTTTGTTTTTGTTTATTTATTTATTGCTATTTACAACTGTACATTATAATACATTTAGTAAATTTTATCTCCGTTAAAATGGAGTGTTACATGCGTTTAGAGAAACTACCCATTGGTAGCACTCTAATGACGTTTTACATTAGCAGATCTCGTTGCCATCCTCTTTTCAAGCGCCTCAGAGGACTGTCAGAAATGGAAGTGGAAGAAACTAGTGGGGTTGGGTGGTTAGGGAGTTTGTAATGGAAGGAATGATATCTGGTTCGGGCTAGATCGGTTACATATGGAGTATTAAGGTCTTTATGGATAATTTTATTTGTGACAAAGTAAGGAGCATCAAGGATTTGTGGATTGCAATGATTTGATACGAGAAGAATTCGATGGTTTAGTGGAGATTACTCAACTCCGTAAGTCCAGATTGGCCTTATTACAGTCATGTAGATCAGTCTTTTGTAATGGATTGGAAGTTTAGACCGTTTGTCTAGTAAAATAAATAGTCGGAATCGACGAGCAGTTTCCTGTCTTTTCAGTCTTGTATGAGGATTCCAGGTTAGTGGTTTGTCCAGATGTAGTCCAAGGTAGTGGATCTCTTCGACAGGGGTAATAGCAACATTATTAAAGGAGACTGTAGGGCAGTCGGTAGGTTTACGACGAAGGGTAAACGTGATTTGATGAGATTCGTTGGGATTTATATAATATCCAACACCATTCTTTGAGGGCTGTGTATGGGATTGGAGAATTTGGGATGCAATTTGTCATTGTAAGTTTTGTTTTCTTATTTTATTCATTTTAAATGTTATTAAATTTTAAAAATGTTTCAAATTAATTTTAATTCATAAAGAAATTTTCAGTAGTTTAGTATTTTACTATCTTCGTATATTTGAAATTTATACCAAGTTGTCCTTTATTTTCTAGTTTATTATATCTTAGCCAGTATTTTTAAAAATTTTTTTAGACTAAAATTTTCCTAATTTTCATTTTATTTCTCTTCTTAATTATTTATTTTTAGTTTGTTTTTATTATCCTGTACTTATATTTTTTTTTGGCAGTTAATTGTCAAAAAACCTTAGATCTTCATAATTGAATGTATTAACATTAGATAGAAAACTCTTCATATTCATTAAAAGTAATTTATTTTTTAATTATATATCTGAAGCTAATGATGGTTCTCTTACTTATTTATTTGGGCTATTCTTAATAAATTATTTTGGAAAATCTATAATTTGGATATAAAATTCGAAATATAACAATATATTTATAGCTAAAATTAAATAATTTAATGACCGTTAATAACAGCTATATATGAATAAATAAAAAAGGAATTAGTGTGGACTGTGGTCGTATGCATGTGTCTGGGTGTGTTGGGGTCGTCTGCACTTGCATATCTGATCAATACACTCTTGTCAAACTGCGGTCAGTTTCCGTCTCTGACCACAATAGAATAACTCTCCATCTATATTAGTATTATGAGAATATAGTACATAATAAGAGAATACAGGTGTAATAAATATATATTTTTTTATTTATTAAAATTTACAACTGCGTAACACAAATATACAACATTTAAATGTGATGTTATATATGTTACAATGGAATGATACAGTCTTGTGGAAAAACTACTTATTGACAGAACTCCAATAATATTTCTACAGTAACAGGTCTCAAGGCCATCTTCTTTTCAGAGGCTCTGGACGATTATCAGGTATTGAACAGGACGCGAGATTAGAAACAAGTCGATTTGGGTGACAAGGAAGGATTGATATCTGGTTCTGGCTAAATATCCAACATATGGAACATTGAGATTATCATGGATGATTTTATTTGTAACAAAGTAAAGATCTTTAAGGATTTTAAGATATATTTCAGATTGTAAGGTTTGGATATGAGATGAATTCAATGGTTTATTAGAGTTCCAAAACTAAATATGTATGTGTGTGCCTCAATGGTGAGGTACTGAACTACTAACTCCAAGGACCCCGGATTGGAATCCAGCTATGACAGATATGCTGAGAACCGCTGGAGGTATGGGCAACATATATTTTTATTACGATCTATTGTTAGTACTGTTAAATTAGCTGTCTATTATAATAGTACAAGAGCCGGGAAGGCAGTTATTTCACCCCAATTTTTGATTTGAAAATAGTTAATTATGTTTACCTTTGTAGGGGTATTAGTTTTTATGATATTTGACAAAATAAACTCACAAAATGTTAATTTCTAGTTGTTCGTATAAAATGTTGGATTTTTGAAAACATATATCTCTAGATCCATAAGACGCACATATGTCTGCTAATACTCAAAATAAAGGAAATTTATCTTACTATAAAGTAGTTTATAACACTTATCTTCGTAGGGGTAGTAGTTCTTATGATATTCACATATTAATATAAATTTAGCAAATGAAAATTTGTCCGAACAACTATAAATTAATTTCTTTTAGCAAATTTCATGTAAACTACTACGCCTACGAAGATAAATATCATAAACTACTTTATAGCTCATTAAACTAGCTGTAATTTGAGTGCTAATAGACATCTGTACGTCAAATGGTTTTTAAGATATAAATTTTTCAAAATAAATTACTGAATAAACTACTAATCTTTCAGAACGTTCCATACAACATTTTTCTGAAAAGTTGCTTTTTAAAAAGCTATATCTCGAAATATATTTAACGTAAATAACTCTATTTGGGCTCACATTTTAGCAAATTTACTATTCTTTAAATGACGTTCTCTTAGGTTTTCTTGTGTTGTTCCTACTTTTTAAGATATAGAGCTTCGAATAAAAATTTTGTTATTTATCGCTTTGAAACAGCCGCCATGTTTTATTCCCCCTACCTATACGATAGACTCATCAATTTTGATTATTAATTATACATAGTTTACATTGAAGTAATCAAAAACTGGGGTGAGATAACTGCCTTTTTTATCCTCTTGGGCTCTTGTACTATAATGTTTGTGTCAGTTCGAAGATTTTAACAGGCAAACGTAAAATAAAAATTAACTTCTAAACAACATAATTTTCAAACAATGACATCGGGGGCCCCTTTGACCCAGTAGGGAGTGTCGGTGGGCCACACGTTTCAATTTCCGGATTAGTGGTCCGTAGACCTATATGGATTGGGCACTTCTGCCCTAAATGGTGTTAACATAATGACATACTATTTATGGATAGTTCTGCATTCGTTTATCTATACATCAGTAAATTGCCTAAATATAATATTGACCATCTATAGATACTCTTAAGTAATGTTACAGCCCAAAAAATATCTTTCAAAGAGTATTCCCATCTAGCTTTACATTCTTATATATATTGAATACAAAATATTTTATAATTCTTTCGGTAATAAAATTAATTATTTTTGCGTCTCACGACGCCCTAATATAATTGAAGTAACACTTTTGGTTCCTGTACTTCGTTCTCATCCCCCTAAAATATGAACACTTGTTCATCTTAATCTTCATTAAAAATTCCTGACTTTCCCTTTTCGACACAGAGCCCTGACTAATTTAGTTAAGAGCCCTTATTTCTCCCCTCTCTAAATTAAGAGATGCACCGCCCCCACCTGGTCTCCTGGAACCTTCATTTGAAAACTTCATGGATGTAACTGCATTAAAGTTGAATAATATGGTTCTCGGAGTGTCATAATTATTATTTTAACTAATTATAAATGCAGTGTAAAAGTCTCAAAGTGCTGTGCTTCTTCCACTATCGTATCTTTTTACATAATAAAAATATAGTTTCAGATTTGGCGCCCAAAACTTTTATTTCCAAGAAGTGCTTAACGGAATTTAAGGAATGATTTTAAATAAATACAAGTTGTTATTAATTATTTATTTTTTAAATAGTTTTAGGAAATTTAGAAATCATATTTAAAATATTCCATTGTACTGATTATGATATTAATTATAACCTATCTCTTGGGCCTTTATTCCAGAAAGAATTTTAAAATTTAAATGATTTTTGTATGGATGGAGTTATGCTAGCAAATATGTGACACGAGACAAGTTCATAAATTAAAAAAGTGCAAATAAAGATAAAGAATTATAAAAATGAAAAATAATAGAAAAAAATGTATAAAAATAAATTATTGCAGTATTACGCCAAAATAATATAATGAACAATATATATTTTTATAACATTAATCAAAAAAATTAATGGAAAAAAATTTAAAGAAAAAACTACATTGTTTTAAATAAAATAAATAAGTTTTCGCTATCGGTTCTTCGATATGGTCCCTGACAGTAGATATAACCTTTATATATTCGGACATTTTCACTAGGAAAATTTAAATGATTTTACCATTATTAAAAAAATTAATGAGGAGCATAAAAATAAAAAATGAATTGAAGATAGGATCCCGACAGCCATAAACTCCAACATTCAAACAAGCGCTATGAAAATGTGTTAAAGGCCAACAGATATGGTGAATGGTTATGAAAGGCCCGAGAGCGCCGCTGTGGTTCCAATTGCCACCGTTCGTAATCGAACGCAGTTCCCAAGTCCAATAGTCATTTCCGTAGCGAGCGGAAAATGAAGATGGAACCTATGGTTCGGCAGTTAACATCTAACACGAGGAGGGTGCCGACGCAGATCTCACTCGACCACCCCATTTCATGGCGTTTCATTCGGATAACGCTAATCGAGAAAAAACAATTTTGAGCAAAGATTGTCAGATAACATAGAGAGCTTTTTCGACATTTTTTATAATGATAGTGTATTAATAAAATGGGATAATGCAAATTATAATCCGTACGGTTTTACTTACAATCCATATCTAGATATGAAAGTATAAAATATAATAAATTCTTTATTTAATATAGTATATAGTTAAAATGTAGAGCATTGTAAAAATAAAAAATTAATTAATAGATCTGTTAAGAAATTAGCAAGTTTTTACATGCTTTGATTCATATGTAATAGCCTTTGGAATTTAAAAAATGTTAAGAGATAACAATGGTTATCTTTATAATTATTATAAAACTATCACTCACTCACTGTTGGACGCTAAGTCCTTGTAGAGCCTCTGCCACCATTCTTTCCCTTGCCTAGCGGTCACCAGCGAGACTCCTCCAAATTTCAACTCCCTTCCTATTAAATCATCCAGCCACCGACGCCTGGGTCTGTGCCCTTTTCCTTTTTCCTCCTGGTGCACCATTTAGCATCCTTTTAGGTAGCCTGCAGGGTTCCATCCTTTCTACATGTCCCAACCATCTTAGCCTGCTCTTCTTAATAGCACAGAGGATATCAGACTCTCCATACAATTCCTTTATTTCCTCATTGCTTCTGATTCTCAACCTGTGCTCCTCTTTAACGGCTCCAAAGATCTTTCTCAGGACTCTTTTCTCCCAAACCAGTAGAGCTTTTCTATTTTCCTTGGTTAGAGTCCATGTCTCACTACCGTACATTACCACTGGCCTAATTATTGTTTTCTACAACAAAAGCTTTGCTTTCCTGAAAAGAATTTTGTATCGGAAAGCATAGAAACATAAAGCTTTTTTAGGTTTGTATTATTCGCAATGTCAAAAAAGAAAAGGAAAACATGCGTAAGAAGTAAAACAAGTAATTTAACTGGTCGAGGCTTTTAAGCCAATTTATTATTTTGGTTACTTTTAAGTATAAAGTTTCCTTCTTCTTCTAATTTTTTTCTCCTCCTCCTTTCTTCTTCTTATTAAGCTTAATAATACATAACTTACTAACTATATTATTTTTACTAACTATTTTTGGTAGTATTCTTTTACATAAGGATATTAAGTAAAATAATACTACTGAAAGTTCTTAAAATTTAAATTTCATTAAGAGAACTTTGAATAAACAATAAAAATATATCACTTTCAAATTCCATCTCGGTCAATAAATGCATTTGCTTGTAATAGAAGGAATCTAAAAGTGGGAAACCAATTACAATTTGAATGTACCGTTGAGGAGCTCAAATTGAGGTTTTATGTTTATTCAACAATGCCTGGATAGGAAAACGGGAAGGCAGTCGGCATTGTGTGGCGTAGAACTCTTTATATGGAACTTTTGCCAAGTAGAGGGCAATTATAAAGTTGGGACTTGGAAGTTGGTAGTGGCAGGGTAACCATAATACACAACCTGGCGGAGTTGCCGCGTCTGATTGGTGTAACCAGCAACTAACAGACAAGGCGGCTAATTTTCGAGACTCGACTTCGAACATCTCATGAGGACTTGACTAATGAAGATGTTCCAAGTCGGATGACCTTTAAATGAAGATGGCTAGAATGAAAACAAGAGATGGACAGTTTAATGATTATCATCAAGTGTGGACGAGTACGTGGAATAAGGTCCTTCAACATCAAAAGTTATCAATTTAGAAACAAACCTTAATGAATACATTTTGTACCAATTAATTAATAAGAACGACAAAATTAATTAAATTTTTACGCATAGAAAAAGTACCCAAGGAAAGTTTATTTGTATCATCAAAATGTATTAAATAATATGTTTATTAAATTATATTAAACCGTTTACGCAGTTTAATGATGATTAGACTAAGGCCGTTCGTCCACTGGGAGCGGAAAGCTGCGAATTCAATTCGTCTGAATTTCCACAAAAAGGCACGAACTATCCAAAAAAGTGGCTGGAACTATCCACTAGGCCCGTATTGTTCGTCAGTGTTCGTCCGAACAGGTGCGAAGTGCGAACCGATCCCGTTTTGCTGGAATCGAGTTGCGATTGAGTGCGAAAAAGAGAGTGACAAGTGGACTGTGAAAAAGTAACTTAAGTATCAGCATATATATATGGTTTTTTTTTCTTTTTTTCAAAAAATATGAAAACGGTTATTATATAATTTTATCGAGCTAGATACATCTAATTATTCACTGTGCCTCCATGGAATAATCAAGGATGGATAATACATATTTATGAGACATAATCCAATATTACAAACATTCCACCCTTAATAAATTAATGAAGTAACTAAATACCTGACCGATTCCACCTGTTACCGATACGTCTCTTTCAGGCATTCGCCGATAACCAACCATACCAGCAATTAATTTCAAATACCGTGAGCTATTTCAACAGAACTGAAGCGGAGGAAATACGTCAATTCTAGGAAGAATTTATTTAACCGAATCCATACTTCAACAAAAACATTTCTGAAGAATATGTCTACCGCAGGTCCTCACAATAATTCTAACAAAATATTTTCCTACCCATCAACTGAGAAATTTAAAGAAACCTATTCATCCTGTAACAACCCAATATTTTTTTTAATACGGGAGATAATAAGAAGTATTGAAATTCTTGTTTTGATTTTGTTCGTTGTTTCTAATGTTTTGGTTTTATTTTTTAGGTATAAATCTGTACATAATTATACTATAAATTATATATATTTTATCTACATATGGTACAATATACTACAAACCCCATAACATAATTTTGGCATAATGTATGCACATCTTATTGAAAATATAAACCTCTTCTATAGGACTTACAACAAAGAAAACATAACAATAATTACAGACTCATTAAGCTCGTTAAAAGGTTTAGATTGTATATATCCAGAGCATCTGAAAATTTCCTGCATCCATTTTTACTTAAACACTTTAGACAATATGGGTATGTCAGTTACATATATATGGATTCCAAGCCATGTAGGGATCGCAGGGAGTGAACTAGCCGATCACGCTGCAAGATTAGCACTCGCACTTCCAGGAATTTTAACTCCATCAGAAATGAGCAAACCTCTTGGAAAGGATGTCAAAGATAAATGGCAATCTTGGTGGAATGAAAGCTCAATAAGTATATTAAAAAGGATGTCAAGCCCTGGGGTACCTCCAGTCGCAAATGCCGTAGAGAGGAAGTTGTACTGACTAGGGTGAAAATAGGTCACACGAGGCTCACCCACTCCTATCTTATTTCAAAAAGAAATGCCTCCGAACTGCCAGTATTGCAACAGTAATCTGACAATAAGTCTTATTTTCCAACAACGCCCATATTTCACATCACATCTCAATAGCTTAGGACTAAACCCAGATATTTTAAAAACCCTCGTAGACGATGACAAAACAATAGAATTAGTGTTTCAGTTTCTAAAATCACAACATTTACTAACAAAAATATAACATTGAACGGAAGAAAAAAGAATAATAATAATAAAATAAATAAGAAAAATAATAAATAATCAAATTAAAAAATAAATAAAATTAAACGAATATAAGCAAAATTAAATAAAATATAAATGGCATTGATGACCAATGAAGTTTGGAGCCACAAAACAAAAACAAAGAAAAACATGTATATTTATTTATATTTTTTTTTTTCTTTGTACTATTCCATTTCCGATAACTTTCGCAGTTTATTAATAATGAAAAAATGAAAAAGAAAAAAAAAATTAAAGAGTACAGGAATGACTGGAAAAAAGAAGAAGAAAAGAAAACAAAAATAATCTAGGGTGAGTTGATGCACTCAAAATGTACTAAGGTACCTGGTTTCGGCACCAGTTAAAATTGTTCCGGATCAAAAAGAAGTACTTGATACACAACACTTGAAGGTAACTTAAATACTTAACCTTCTCGTCGAAGAACCCTCCTTGTATGTTTCCAGTAGGAGTGAGAGTTCCGACTATATGAAACCGACGATATCTGACCTTAACTTTATATATTACTCATGTATTACTGTAGTAAACAGATCAAGCTTATTTTCGTTTTTCAATCTACTTGAACTTATTAAGTATGCAGACTTATCGATAGTGACAAAGATAGGTTCTTCGATATAGAGAACAAAGGAGACTACTCTAGTTATTTATTTACGGAACAAACACATTTTCTTTGTGCTAAGCCTACGCTATCAAGAACCTGCGTGAGGTGAAGAGATAAAAGTGGGTCCCTGAACATTCGCCTCCTCGCGTGACTCGTGACACTGTCTCCTCACGGTCTCCCAAACCGATTTCTAAATCGATTACATCACCGACCTGCCTTTTGGGGTTCAGGCGCGGAGAAGGTTTTTCCACAAAATACAAAATGAACTCAATCTATTTTCCTGGCGTATATCCAAGACTAAGAAATTCTATTTTGAAATTAGACTCAGTTATGGTCCGCATTATAAGTATCGGTAAATAAATATAAGATACCAACATATTTAAGTTTTTTTTATTTGTTAGTTATAAATCTGTATATAATGCTTTATAAATAATAAAGTTTTTACTTACATATAGGTGTTATTAAGCAATTTTAATGAAAATATATCGATGGTAATGCCCACAGTATGCTTTGCACATGATATGTACAACTTATTTAAAATCTATGCCTCATCCAAGGGCTGTATAGGTTCTCAATGCAGGACTTGAGACATAAATAAATAAATAAAACAGCGATGTTTATAAATTCAAATCATTTAGTACTTCAAATACGTGTAAAAACCATCAAAATGTAAGAAAAAAAAAAGTTTAATTTGCCCAACTCTCATTCCACTCAGAGAAAAATATTTATACAAATATATGTCTTCCTTTGAAGACACAAGGCAATAATTCATAAATTTAATTACTTTTTATGAGACAGGCCATAAAAATAAAATGAATGAAGTTTTTATGAATCTCATTAAAGTAAGGAAACTGTTCAACTTACAGTCTCATTGGCTCACTATTGTATTTATTTTCAAGTTTTAATTAGTTTCGGTTCATCCGGAAATTTTTTGTCTTGTAATTTTGATTTATTTTTTCTTTTGTTAATTACAGTATAACAAGAATGTATGTAATTTTTTGGCTGTTTATATTATTATTTTTTAATAATACTTTCTACGCTTTTTATTTCAAAAGATTTTAAAAGAAATGTTCATAGATTGTATTGTAAAATAGAGGCAGTTTCTTAAATCATTAATATTTTTCATTAGGAATCATAAAATTTTTGAATAATGTAGAGCTTCAGTGCAAAATACTATTTACAATAATATAATTATTGAATAATTTTAAACTAAAAAATAATCAAAATAATAATAACACTAATTGAAGAATGAAATAAGGAACAAAAATACAAACGAATCAACCATTAATAACAAGAGAACTAATATTAATTTGTATTAAATATACACATCTGAATTCCTACTAAAATATAAATAGACCCTACACAGAAATATTACTATTTTATTTTTTATTTAACTTATTTTAATACAAATTACATCCATCTATATCACATTTTCTATATGAAATTATATATTCTCTATTATATTTTCTATATTTCTTAATTTCTACTCTAATAAATTTTCTACTTCTTCAATAATTCTTTTTTTTTAATAATACTTGGTTTATTTGTATTTTTTATCTTTCTTTCATTCTTCAATTACTATTACTATAATTTTGATTATTGTTACAAATAATCTATTGTTTTGTTTAAAATTGTTCACTAATTATAATTGTTTTATTAAATAAATCAAATGGTATCCTTGTTAAGTCTCAACACTCTTTATTATATCAATAATCCAATATAAATTCACACCTTACAACAAAATTTAAAAAAAAAATGTTTTACAGGCTATTTTGTCCAGGTCATCAATTACACGTCAAAATCGCCCTATTTTTTAAAAAACTTTATTTTTAGATTAAAACTAGACTGATTCACTGATAGTGAAAAACCGTGTTTGTTTATCCAATAGTGGATAGTGTGGTTTTAATCTAAAACTAAAGTTTTAATAATTAATGATGTTTTTAAAAACTAGGGTGATTTTGACTTGTAATTGATGACTTGGGCAAAATAGCCTGTAAAACATTTTTTATTTTTTATTTTGTTGTAAGGTGTGAATTTATATTGGACTATTGATATAATAAAGAGTGTTGAGACTTAACAAGGATGCCATTTCATTTATTTAATAAAACAATTATAATTAGTGAACAATTTTAATTTTAATTTTTAATTTTGATGTGAGGTGTGAATTTATATTATAATTTCCTTGAGGATGGTAGAATTGGCCGAAACGTTGGACTATTGATATAATAAAGACTAAACAAGGATACCATTAGATTTATTTAATAAATACCAGTCTCAAGAAATTGAATAAATTATATATAATCTAATTTTTTTTTTACTTCCTTCGTCGGCCAAAGACTCCCATTGGAGTCCTACACTGTAATTATATTATTGACTAATGTAAATAGTTATGGGTGGCTTTTGTACTAAAATTTAATATTATCCAAAAATCTATTACTCCTCATAAAAAAATATTCACGATTAAAAAACTACCCTCTATTTCAATCTCACTACAATATCGGAACAGTAATTAATATTTCTCTTTTTAAGTGTAATTACGATTTCTCAGAAAATCCAATTTATTGCTCAATTTAAGCATTTAATAAAAAATGATGGCCTTCCGTAGACTGGGCTAAGACGTTGTAATAAGGCGAATTGAAGTAGGATCTTTTTCCTCCCTCCTCTCCTTTCCTCATCCCTCACTCCTTTACTATTTCAATTAAAAGTGAATCAAATTCATTAGGTTGTAATTGAATAAAACGAGACAGAACCGAATTTCCTAAAAAAATAAAAAAATAGACTGATTTTTTAAATATTTTTTTTTATTGATAAATATTGAATTAATAGATGTAGAAGCATATGTTGAATGATTTTATTAAAATGGTTAAATAGAAAAAATAAAAAAATATACAGCAATATATTGCTTTCCAGCATAATTAATCAAAAAATCAATAAATATTGTGTAAATAAATTTAAATTGTAACGAGAATTTAATAGAGGAGTAAAAGGTTGTATTTATAAAAATCCATCGCTTATCAATTAGAAAATTCAACTTAGTCTTGTGCATTAATTATTATTACTTCGTTTTGTTGGTTGATAAGTTTTATTTTATTATATTTTAGACATAGATTCATATTTTTATTTATACAAAAATCATAATAGAATTTTCTTCTCTTTTTATATTTATTATTATTAATTTAGATTTACATTTCTTTTTTTTTCATTTTCTCTTCTTTCTGCTTCTTTTTTCTTTTTGTTCATCTATTTCTGTATATAATGCATGAAAGAATATTTTAACACTAATACTTAATGCCGTTAAATTGTGGCAGATTGTATTAGGTCTATAATATTTAAAAAAATAAATAAATAAATAAAATCCAAGAGACTTTTGAATTTTATAAAAAAAGATCTAAGTCCGACACTTTTTTAAATATAATTATGTTGTGCATAATAAGGAGGCTATCTGAAAGTATTAACAAATTTTATACAAATGCTAGATAATTCAAGGTAGACATCTTTTTATTATAACATTACAGGACATTTATAATATATGTGTTTATAATATAATTAATAGAGAACTTTTAAATAGAAAAAAAGCACATTCTATTCATCACACACAAATCATTTTAAATAAATTTGATTATTCCTTAATTTTTATAAATTATTTAAATTTATACTTTAATAAAAATTCAGTAACAATAAAATAAAAAATGAAAGAATTGATGGCGTATCTTTTATTTTTTTCTTATTAGCTCTACAGATCTTGTAGATAGATCTTTGGCCGCCTGAACCAACCTTCTCCCACGTGGTCTCTGCCAACTATAAAGGCATTCATTGTTATATAAGGAGTATTCAAGATATTGTGTTAAATGTAAAATGTTTTACCATGTTAAATGTTATAAGTATAGCATTGTGAGCAGCCCTATTTAAAGTCATGTTAAATGATAAATGCAAACCCTTGCGGATTTTCTGAGCAACTTGTTTAGTAACCTTTCCTTCCAAAACTTCATATTATTTTTATTTCTAAGTTTTAATTACAGTAATTTATTACAACATGCCTAAAATAAGTGTAAAAGTTTGGCTACTGATAATATTTTTTAAAAAGTCCAAAACAATACAAAAGAAGAAAAAAACAACAGAAACTACGAGTAAGTAACCTAACACGACAACAAATAAAACGGTGACGCTCAGCTGGTGTATTGCGTGACGTCATTCTCCATTTAACAGACCTAGTAACGGACTCTCAACTATGTTACATGTTATATCGTTTTAACATGGTAAAAGAAGGAAATATTTCTCCATTGAACATAAGTTTTTCCATTTAACACGCTTTAACATCTTGAATTAAAGATTATGAATACCCCTATAGAGGCGTCCTGATGGATTGCTTCGAGCCATATGTCCCCCCTATCTTAATCTCTTTGCCTTCACATCATGAGATATTGACTGACCAATCTCCCCAAGCAGTTCACTGTTAGTTCTCCTCCATGTGTTAAGGCTCTGATCCCAAGTCCGCAGCCGTATATCAGAGTTGGCTTTATAAATGGCGTTGTACACACTTAGCTTCAGATTTTTAAGGATATTTATTTTTAGGTATTCTTGACAAAAAATATTTCTTTGAGCGACATTGGTCTATAATACAAAATCAATGATTTTATTTAATAGATAAAATTTCCCCAGTGTACTAGATTTCGCCAATATATTTCCAAGCCCTTAAATCCTTAGCCTAAAAAATTTAAGCTGTTAGACAGCAATTGATCCTACTATAATGTATAGGATGAACGTAGTTAAAGGTGTTACATTGACAGATAGGAAGCTTTCCTACAACACGCCTCTAAGACCAAGAAGGAACTTCGATTTAACTAATGAAGTAGTCTGGAGTTTAACTTAAAAAAAAAAGGCTCATTTAAACCGCGAATACCACAATTAATGGATTAAATCATCAAACATTTTATTTAGTTAATTAAAAAAAATATATACAACGATTCAACTAATTCGCAGAGTGAGGAGTAAAATATTTGAAACTTTTGCACTAAGAAGATACAAAAGTTTTATTGAATCTGAGAAAGAAGGCTCTCTAATCGGGAGTAGTCCCTCAACTTATAAAACAAGAAGACTTGGAACTCCGGAGGACCCTTTTATAAGTTGAGCGTCCGACGAGCTGCACATTGTTCCCAACTTCACTCCGTCCTCTCAACTATGATTTTGAATCATTTCAAGAATTTTTTTTCTCTTTTGAAGAAGAGTGGAATCTTTTAAGGAATGTTTAAAAATTATAATTTCAATGAAGTATGGTCTGAAGGAAAAGCACTCACACATGGAAATTAAAATCCATAAATTTGTACTGCTGAGTATAAAACTACGAAGTAAGAGAGAAAATATTTTTTATCGCTGTTCATAATTAAAACCTGGATCGGTCACAAGAATTTTTTAATATACAATGTTCAGGTTGAGTTTATTATTGAAACGGAAGGTTTAGGAAATTCTTCAATTCATCAATACTCCAGGATCACAAAAAAAAAAATTGTAGGCAGTTCTAAAATAATGCTAACTGAACACAAACCTGTGGATGCAGCAAAAGCGTTCAATGAAAAAGAAGATCATAACAAAAAATGGCAATCCGGGAGGACACTTTAAGATAGTATCCTCCACGTTTAATCGAGCAATATTTAAAAAGCCCCTGAAATTAAAAAACGGCGTGAAACCACTCCCGCCCTCTGTGGTAGCCTTACTTATCTGACTTTGTAAACAGACAATTGTAGGGAGTGGTTGATGTACGACATGTCACAAGCTCACAAGAGGAGATCATAACAAAAAAAAGGCAATCCTTCCCGGCCGGACCCACCCCACCAAGACCCCCGGGGAGAGACGGTCCTATATCACTTTTGAAATATTTGCTTAATATGGAAGGAGGACACTTTAAAGTGGATCCACATGTTGGCCGCTCGCCACGGATCGGAGGCTCGTACAAATGCTCGGCAAACAAAGAGCGGGCCATCCACATGTCAGTGTTATTCAGAGAGGCAAGCATGGCGGACGTATAAGTGGTTTCAGCCATTGCACTGGGATTATATTATTTTTATTACAAAAAAAAAAGAAAATGAAAGGAAATTATATATAAATAAATAAGATTTAATATAAAACTTATTATAAAAAGTACCAACAAACACCTTTAACCTCCTAACAGCTCTGAGTTGCAACTAGACAAAGAACAATGGTGTAGATGCTACACGAGCGCTCTCACGAACCCCTTTGATCTGTGGCCAAAAAACCGACTCTCGACAGCTCGGCAACGAGCCTAGGCCAACCAAGCCAAGCCACCCATCCACATGCTCGCGTATGTCTGAGTTCGCCATGGCTCGGCCAACATGTAGAGGCCTCTTTAAGATAGTGTCCTCCATGTTTAATCGAGCAGTATTTAAAAAGCGCCTGAAATTAAAAACGGCGTGAAACCTGCCAGTCCCGCCCTCCATGGTAGCCATACTTTTCGGACTTTTTAAACAGACAATTACAGCGAGTAGGTTCATCGATGTACGACATGTCACAAGTTCACAAGAGGAGATCATAACAAAAAGGCAATCCTTCCCCGCCGGACCCGCCCCCCTAATACCCCAGGTAGCATGGTCCTATATCACTATTGAAATATTGAAACGAGTTGAGGACACTTAAGATAATTGTATCTAGAAATATTTAAAAAACGTCTGAAATTGGAAAACGACGTGAAAGAATTTAAATATAAAAAAAAATCATTTAAAGATAAATGAAAAGAAAATAAAGTATCTGACTTAGATAGTGATCGAACTCATAAATAACTACATGTTGATTAAAAGGATAGAATAGTCTTAAGATCCCTATTGTTTTTTTGTATTAATAGAGCTCAGCGTTTGGACGATTCAAATAATAAATAAAAACAAAATTCGAATAATTTTTTTTTAGAACAGGTGGTAGTAAGAAGTGCAAACTGACTGACACCTTCCTATCAAGATCGAAATAGGCACGCACTTAACCAATAGTTAAGCCGATGCCCTATAAAAGGAGAAGCATTTAGATCGAGGACTACTACTGAAGCTTATTTCCATATAAATAAGACCATCACTCTTCCAGCAGTATGTAAATCTCACACACCGCTGGCTAGATTTATTTCTTTGACTGTTGAATGTAATATTAGTGAACCCCCTTGCTTACAATTCCCAATTCCAGCTACAAACCTAAAATATGATAGTAATACTAAGAGGATTCTACGTCAAATCATTCGAAAAAAAAAATGATTGGACACCCCTACTCCCTCAAATTTAGAAAAAAAATCTGGCATATTGATTGTATTACTGTATTATTGTATTACCCTCCAATATTATCCCCTGTACTATTGTATGCATTGTATTACCCTACTGATTATTATATGTATATAGACATTTCGAAAAATTTTTCCAAGTAAGAAAAAATGATATAAGTATCGTACAAAAAATTTTGTTTTTGTTTTATGAACTATACAACTCATATTGTTGATTTGGGACCCCAAAAATATCACTTCATAAGCGAAAATATCTTATTTAATGAAAGTACTCTATACTTCAATGGAGAAAAATAATTAAACATATATAAAAAAAGCCGTGTAAATGTTTTATTTATATATTAGTGAATTAATGAAAAAATAATTTTATTTTGGGACATATGTCCCCTAAGAATAAATACATTGTTCACTAATTAAAGTTATTTATCTGGCAGACATTAAAAAAGTTTCAGTGTACATGTTGATATAACATAAAATCCTTAATTTAAATTATAATTTATAATGGTAATCAATAATGGCTGTATACATGGCTCACAATAACGCGAAGGTTTGGTTATGCAGTAGGTGAAGGAATAGGTGTTGTTTAAAGGGAAATATGGATGAGAATTAGTAAATGGAGATAGGAAGAGAATTCCAGAAGGTTGCACGTATGACGAAGGATTTGCTGAAGGAGGCGGGTCTATGAGGAGCATATATAAATCGATTAGTTAACATGATAGATAAGTGATAAGTTAATGATAGAAAAATTGTGAAGAATAAAGTTAATTAATAAATGTTATATTGACAAAAACAGTTTTATTTTGACTACGTCAAGCTGACTTGGGCATAATAGCCTGCGAAGTTTAATAAATTAATTTGAGGCTGATACTAAAATTAAGATCGTCCATGATGATAGCTTGATCAACCGAAATTTTGAATATATAATATGTTATAATAAAGAAGATTGATACTGTATACATTATTGATATCAAAATTGATACCAGTGATACTGTATGGTATGGAAACAGCCCTCCTGGTCTGGAGAGGGTCCTGAAGATTGAGAGGAACTTCTGAGGAGGATTCACGGACCCAAAATAACGCAAGAGGGGTTTAGGAGAAAATCCAATGAAGAAATATTTAGGAATTTGAAAGACCTGAAAACAGGTATCAGGACCAGGAAACTGAGATTTTATAAGAGGCTAAATAAGAAAATTCTCAAAAAAGTCTGCAACTATAAAAGTATAGGGGGGATATGTAAAACAAGTGAAAGAGGACCTGGGTAGACTAAAAAAAAACAAACAAAAACAGATGAAGACTAATTGAATAGAAAGCCTTTTTGGGAATAAACTAAAAAATGTTGGGATTCTTGTGGGAACTGGGAAAGAGGTAGAGACGAGGGGGGAAATGGACTAAGGAAGATCAGAAGGAACAGTCCAGAAGAAGAAAGACGGAAGGTGTGAGGATGAATCCAAAATGATATTCGCGCGGTCCTTGCTGGCCGGTTCGTGGGAAAAAAATTAATAGAAAAAATAAGATTGAGACTTTTTGGATAATTTTTGTTATATAGGTTATGAATAACCTATTTTCTGAAATGTCATTCCGAACCAAAAAATCCAGTGACAATAACACATATCAAGCACAGTTCGATCACTGCTACTGTAGAAGAAACTTGACGAGCCTGCCTTAATGCTCAAGGTAATAACTTATTATTATAATTATTATAATAACTTTATTATAACCTAAATAATTCATGACAATGAAAATATTTAGACGAGAAAATCACCTTAACAAAGCGCTAACGGACAAACCTTCATAGGAAATTTTTTTCTTCTTGACCGCACATCTGGAAGCCCTAATTTTTTTTTTTTATTGCGACAATAGGAAATAAGAGTAACCTTTTTTTAGACCAGGACTTAAAAGGAAAAGGCGGAGAGGCGAAAAGGCGATGACAGGAAATCGTTAAGATTGAATATTAGTGAGATGGGGCGGGGCCCACCAATCTCATTACCCCCCGGATCCGCCCGCTAATTTACCCTCTTCGGGACGGGACTCTAAATCACTGGTCCTTTCTAGGCAGATTAGTCCGACCGGTTAGTGATCTATTGGAAGCACTCTGCCTCGCCCGACTTGCTTGGATGAATGCATTAGTCGGTTAGATCTGGGTTTCACTCACTGTACTACTATTAATATAGGTTAATTAGTCACAGAAAAAATATAAATATAATTTTAAGGATTTTATTAGGAAATTCTAAAACTAAGCCTTGAACCTTTCACAGTGTTGTAGAATTACTGTCCAAAAAATTGCAAGTTTTTTCATGTTTGGAAATACTTCGGAATATAATTTAAAAAAAAAACATGTTTTATACCTTTTTATATTTTGTATTTATATTATATTTTTATATGTTGTATTTATATATTTTGTGCCTTGTTAGTCATTAGTCCATGTATGATAGATTTTAAAATACGGGATACATCTTGTTTTCTCATTTTTTTCCCCTTATTCGTTTCCAACAGCACACTACACAAAGTCTATACGGCTTGGCCTTATGACAGTTCGAGAAATAATAAAACAAAACATTAATATAAATTAGAAGGTCCCGTGGCCATCTTCTTTTCAAACACCTCGGAGGATTACCAGGGATTGTTAAGGATGAAAGATTAAGAATTAAGGGGTTAGAATGGTTAAGGAGTTTGGAATGGAAAAGACGCATATCTGTTTTGGGCCAGATCTGCAACAAATGGGATGTTAAGGTCCTTGTGAATGAGTTTATTTGTAACGTAATAAGGAGCATTAAGGATTTTACGTAGGATTTTGGATTGTAAGGATTGGATGCGGGAGGAATTTGATGGTTTGGTGGAGCCCCAGAGCTCAACTCCATATGTCCAAATTGGTCTGATTATTGTGGTGTATACTAATTTTTTGTAATGAATGGAAAGTTTAGAGCGTTTGTCAAGTAAGTGTTGTAGCAATCGGAATCTACGAGCAGTTTCTTGTCGTTTCAGTCTTGTGTGTGGATTCCAAGTAAGTCTCTTGTCAAGATGGAGTCCTAAGTATCGAATCTGTTCAACAGGCGTTAGAGGAGTATTTAGAAAGGATACGGTAGGACAGGAGGGTAGAGGTTTACGACGGAGAGTAAAGGTGATCTGATTCGAGGAATAATATCAATAAAATGTCATTCTGTCAATCGGTGGGTTGTAAGAAGGTCTATCACCTTTGCTCAACTATCCGTGTTAAATAACAAAAAAAAAAACACCAGTTTCATCAGGTGATCAGTTTCAAAGTCTACTGCATACTGAATTCAAAGCTAAAGTACATCTCCTTCTTTAGTTAAAATAATCTTAGAAAACAGAGGAAGCAAAGAATCTAACCATAGTGTTAGATATATTTGTTAGACTAAACAGTTAAAACGCCTTACCCTAGGCACGCATAGATTAAGATTGCCAAATGATGTGCTAAGAAACGCTCAATAATCAATTCTCTAGGACATAGCACGTATTGTCAGAAAATTTTTAAATATTTGAAATAGAGTGTTACCAATGGGTAGTTTTACTAAATGTATTATATAATAAACAGTTGTAAATTTCAATAAAGATATTTAAAAAAAAAAATATGAATGTGGTTGTCTCTCACATATCCGAGGCAGAAAGGTTTTGATCGCCATTCAAGATCAGTTATTGCCTCCAGACCATATAGAAAATATGTTTTAAAATACGCAACAACACCAGATTAATGGCGATGGAAACATTCCGATATATACTGGAATGTTAATACCAAAATACCATTAATACCAAAACCAACAGCGACAGGCGCTGATGGTTCGGGGTTGCCAATTGATGTGCTAGGAGAGGTTCAGCAGTCAGTTCTCTCAGCCATAGCACGTATAGTATGAAAATCCTTAAATATTTGAAAATAATAAATAAACTTATATGAAGGTGGTTGGACTTCTGATCTCCAGCCTCTGATACTCAATCGAGCGAGAAAAAACATATAATAATATTCTCTATTTATTTTGGGAGACTTGTCCCTATTGTATAACATTACTGGCAACGACAAAATTTTAAAAATAAAAATGAACTTCATAAAGGAACATCATATGACTAAAATAATAAGTCGGAGAAAAAAAAATAAACAATATCTAACAGAATATGTAATATACAAAAACAAAACAGATAAAACCAATCCAAATAGTACAAGAGCCCAAGAGAAGAAAAAAGGCAGTTGTCTCACCCCAATTTTTGATTACCTAATTGAAAGCTATGTATAATTACTAGTCGAAATTGATGAGTCTCCCAAGTATAGGTAGGGGGAATAAAAAATGGCGGCTGTTTCAAAGCGATAAAAAAAAACTAATTTTTCATTCGGAGCTCTATATCTTAAAAAGTAGGAACAACACAAGAAAACCTTAGAGAACGTCATTTAAAGAAATGTAAATTTGCTAAAATATGAGCCCTAATAGAGTTATTTAAGTTAAATAGTTAATATAATTTATAATATTATAATATTTATAATAATATTTTACTATAAAAGTTAACATAATTAACTATTTTGTAGTAAATTTAACTAGCTTGATTTGAGCGATAGCAGATATCTGTACGTCCAATGGTTTCTGAAATGAAGTTTTTCATAAATCAAACTTATCAATTTATTTTAGCAAATGTCATGAAAACTACTATTCCTACCAAGGTAAAGGTCATAAACTTCTTTGTAGTCCATTAAACTAGCTTTAATTTGAGTGCATCTGTATATCTCATAATTAGTCTGTATTTCTCAAAATAAATTAACTAACTACTAATCTTTCAGTAGATGTTTAAGAAAATTTTCTTTTTACAAAGCTATATCTCGAGAACTATTGGACGTAAATAGCTCTTTTAGGGCTAATATTTCAGCAAATTCACTCTAGTTTAAATAATGTTCTCTTATATTTTCTAGTGTTGTTGGTAGTTTTAAGGTATAGAACTCCGAATGAAAAATTAGTGTTTTTTTAAGGTTTTGAAACAACTCCTATTTTTTATTCTTCCTACCTAAACTTGGCAGACTCATCAATTTTGACTAGTAATTGTACATAGTTTTGATTAAAGTAATAGAAAATTGGGGTGAGATAACTGCCTTTTTTTCTTCCCGGCTCTTGTACTAATATATCATATCATAAATCATAGACTAGCTTCTAATAATATGAATGAAAGATAATTAAACATAAATGAACTAAAAATAATTAACAAAAAAGAACAATAATTATTCATAAATCGTACATATTAACAAGTTTAAAAGAAATCGAAAACATCAAAGGTAGAAAAATAATTAAAAATAAAGAAGGCAAATAAATAAATCCTCTAAAAATTCATAAATCTTGATTGTATTCTAAAAATGATAAAAGAAAAAAAAAGATTGTATGACACATATTTACAGATTCTAAATAGATATTGAAAACATCTACTTATATTTTTGTTAAATAGCATCTATTTTTCTATCAATTTACAATTTTGTGTGAAGCTTTTAATTGTTATTATTCGGGAAATATATGGAGCAAGTGATTAAAGATACGGAATTTCAAGGTTGAAAGGGTATTAGAGCAACGAATGAAGGAGAAATGAAGCAATAAATAAAATTCCATAGGGAAGAGAAGAGAAGAGAAGATCTGCTAATGGCTGTCATAGTAGTACATCTCACATCAGTGTCTTTAAAAGGACTCGTACACGGTCAATCGGAATGACAGTAAAACCAAGAATATGGTGTGGTGTGCACCCCACCACTTTCAATAACAATGTAAGATTAGTTTTTATAAATTGGATTTTTTCGATTACATTAAGCTAAAATTACAGCTACATTAAATTACAGCATACATTTTATGTAAGCAATCCTGTGTATATATGTGTGACAATGTATTGATAGTTAACTTCGCTATAGTAAGAGAAGAGGAAGGGAATGGGAGGAAAGAATATAGTAATTATATTACTAAGTACATAGAAATATTTAAATATATAAAAAAGAAACTATATTACCTGAAACGAATCAATATTCTAACTAAGGAATTGAAATTTCAAACGATTACCTGGAAAGAAAGAAAAAAGACAAATTTTAGAAGTGTAGAAAAAATTAATATATATAAATAATATGCAAATATAAATTAACATTAAATAAAGTGAATCTAATAGAATACAATGAATTACCCAGTACACTAGAACTGTACGGTATTTGCAGTACCATATAATTAAACCATTAATATTATCCATAAAATTAAATTATTAATAGTAAATTTGAATTGTTATTTTTCACATTTTACTACGTGTTCCTATTGTAATGATTAAGATGAATCGTTAGGTAAACTCTTTATTAGTCTAAACAACAATGTTTATACTTAAACATAAAACAACACATTCACAATATGATCAGAAATATTCAGTTTTTTTAAACATACGAAAAACACAGCTAGTTCTTAATTATTAATTGTTAGTAATTAATCATATAGCGAGAGGTTTCAAATGGGTTTGCCACTAAAACAAATACATAATAATGAAAAATTAAATGAATTATAAATAAATATAGATTTAAAAGAAATATACTAGAGAAATAAAAATGTTGATAATAATTTCGACAGTGGCAAACCCATTTCAGTCTCTTTGCTAACGTCGACTATTGCCGCTGAAGACATTAATAATCTTGCCAAGTTCATAAGTACTTTCAATTGATTATACTTTAATTTTGTATTAAGCTGTATTTTGTTAATTGAATTATTAATTTTATCACTAGAAATTAATTCATATTTTACTGTTCTAGCTTATAACTGTAGCAGCCTCCACAGCACAATAATAATCAAAAGTATAACCAACACAAATTTCATGTCTGTATACACCAATAGATGTTGTCATCTGGCTCGACTACAGTGGATATACTTTTTTGATTAAATAAATCCAAAATTAAAGAAACTGATCAATTAATAACATGAAATAATTCAGAAATATCATCGCCTGAGACAAAATATAGTTTTTTTTACAGTTAATATTCAACAGATTATACAAAAAAAAATGTATAATTGCAAATTAATTTAATTTCATAACATAAAAAATTAATAATGGATATAATAACCTATCTCCCCAAAACTGTCTATAATATACTATTCGTTTAATGCTCAATTGAAACAGCACAATCCTGGATTTTTATTATTTGCCCTTAAAGTTGTATATAATAAAAGTTATTAAATCATAAAAAAAGTCATTTTACGACAAAACTTACACTGATCTGGCCATATCCTTCTTTTTATAGGATTCGCTTACCTGCATAAGTTGAGATAATCAAGCCAATGTTATCGCAGCCGTAAAAAAAATGCGTGCAGGCCACTACGATATTTTTACGAGAACATTTTGTCAGGAAATTTGCTGAAACGGTTGAAAAAGATTGGTATTGCCAATGTTGAGGGTTTATATTTTTCGTTCTCCGGGAAAAGAAAAACAAAAGTATTATCTGGACGAATGACCGGGCATATATTCCGTTTAGTGCACGGGACGCCATATCTCATAGGATAAGCCAGAACTAAGGAGGGCAAGTAAACAATGGAAATATATATATTTATATCAGGATTGATAATCAGCGTTATCATCTACTATTTGTCATAACTCCCATAATCTCAGCTATATCTCACCTAAGAGAAAATAAGGGAGAGGATTTTATTCGTAGTTATAGAGCGAGAAAATATATCGGGACCAATCTTAGCAAGTGACAATCATTTACAATAAGCATAATATCGTCGTATAAGGTCAAGGGCAAAATTTGTTTTGTAGTATTTTTCGCAGGCATTATAGGAATCGTAGAGATCTCTCATCCAGTTTCTTTTTAGTCATCTACTCGTATTATTATTATATAAAGTGTCGGTTGCACCAATCTCCGGTAAGGTTTAGTAAAACTCCCGTAACTTAGTAAACAGTTTTGTTAACCAGGTTGCCAAGGTTACCTGAAACCCCTGAAAAAAGTCTCATAAAAATGATTTGGTCGTGGAGAGAATTTATTTTTTTCATTATTGCCTGAGCAATTAATTCGTCCTCTGTCAAATCGTATATCTCTATCAAATACATTTTATTGAATTGGAAAAGAAACGAAATAATTCCACACAAATTCGGTAGATAACAGATTCAATAGGAGCTATAGAAGGTTCCGTCTATGCTTACCTACTTAAACGTAGATTTGCTCTAAATCTCAGTTTAACCGATTATCATTGGCCAGTATAGTTTACCTCCGGACTTAAAGGACAACTTTTCTGGTACAACGGATAATTGATGAATTTTTATATACTCTGATATTGATATTTCATAAAATGCAGTATTTGATGATGAATTTGTATTAACCAAACAATTATACTCACCAGATACAATAGTTGACAGTGCTCGATAGATAAAACCCAATTTATTACAATTATATTCAAACCATATACAATTCAAATTGTATTATTCTTTTAAATACGTGTAAGCAGGAAAAATAAATAAATTTTGAGTCTTTAAATTAAAATACTGAGAATTTAATTTGTACTTCAATTTGGTACCTTTTAAAAAAAAATGTTTGTAATCAGTTTATCCTTTGAATTGGACTGAACTTTTATTCCGTCTTTGTTCCTACACCATGATAGAGCCACATACATGAGAAAATATTGTTTCCTTCGATGATACACATAAACATAAAAAAAAATGTTATTGATTGATAAGCATTGTAGGTAAGTAATCGATATGTACAACATAAGGACACAACTCTTCATTAACAACCAACCGATTCATTTCTATCCTACGATAAAAACCTTAGAGTCACCTTCGACCTCTTCTGGAATAAGCAAATTTCCCAAATCACACGCAAATCCATAACTGTACTCAAACAATTCCTAAGATTCCGTAATTCCATTTCTAAGAACACCCGTCAGCTCTTGATATCCTCTCCTTTTCCCTCACTTCGACTGCGATTCCTTGGTCTATGGAGGGCTATCTGCAGGTCTTGCGTTGAGACTGAAGAGACTCATAAATTGCTTCGTAAGATTTATCTTGGAGTTTCCAAGGCGCTCTCTAGTACCGCTGGTATACCGAGTTGAAGTGGTCCAACTTTCCGAAGGCAATACCTCCTTGGTGTTTTCCTGTTCCAAGTTCATAAAATCAAAAAATCTACCTACACTCTTGATATCCTCTCTCTTCGTTCATCCATTCATTCATTAAACACCAGATCCCAACCGATTGATTTATATGTTCCCTTCTATAGAACCACCCTCTTCAGCAAATCCTTCGTCATACGTGCAACTCTCTTCCCATCTCCATTTGCTAATCCTCATCCATTCTTTCCTTTAAACAACACCTATTCCTTCACTTACTCCTTAACCAAACCTCCGCATCATTGTGAACAATATAAATAGACATATATTGATTAACATTATAAACTGTAGCTAAGCCAAGATATCAATGTAATATCATTTTGCTTACTGGAAACTTTCAAATGCTTGCCAGACAAAAATCATAATGTATGAACAATGTATTTATTCTTTAGGGACATATGACCTAGAATAAAATTATTTTTTCAATTCATTTCATAAACACATAGGTATATAAGATTATAAGGGTGGGTATGACAGTACAACTCCGGTTAAGGTTTGAATAATTTGATGCGAGCTTTTTCATTTGTTATTTTTTTTTCGCAAAATGCGTTGTTTTTCAGTAGAACTCCATTTGCTACCACCCCATTTTATTATTCCACCATATGTAAAATAAAATATTATACGGTGATCCCTGAAAAGAGAGATTTATTAGAGAATTTATTGTTTTGATTGGGTGGTGCGGTCAGCAAAGGAACACCATAAATAAACAAAAAACTATTTATTTATACCGACGTTTCGACCTGATTTTCAGGTCTTAATTAGGGCTATAAAACAAAAAGACAACAACCAT
>NW_027108650.1:139505-144314 GCF_000696795.3 Halyomorpha halys | reverse complement strand
TTACCTGAGAATTATCCTAGACGTCTGAAAATAAGATGACTTTGAGATATTTTTCATTTAATAATACCCCACTTATTCCTGTCGAATATATCCTTATATAAAATAGTTTTATCTATTTTATTTTTATTTACATATATTTTTCTCTCTAAATGATAGTTGTTGTCTTTTTGTTTTTATAGCCCTGATGAAGACCTGAAAATCAGGAAACGTCGGCATAAATAAATATTGTGACCATCTTCTCCAATCAGTAATCTACGGTCAACTATATACACTTCATTAATTTATTTTTTTAATTAAAATTTTGTAAATATTTTACTCCTGTGTCAAGTTGTGACCAACTCTATTTGTATGGTGGCTAACCTCAAATACAAAGGAATAAATAACATTTTACTCTAAATAAAAAACCAGTCTTAATATTTGTATATATCATTTTATTATCAACTGTTCAATACTTATACCGTCTAGGTTTGCCTAAGATTAATCTTACTTCTCATATCACTGTGAGGACCGACCTAAGATAGATGATGTCTCTATAAAATATTTTAAAACTATTTTCTTATCTTGAAAGGATAGATAATTCCCAGTCAGGATCCGGAATCTATTCAAGGATGAAATAATTCATGCCTTATTCTCTTCGCAGATGAAATGAGCACAGTTAACGACCTCTATTCTAATTAAACCAGTTGAAATTTATAGCTCTGCAATTTCTTTAAATGGTCTTACGCAACGGATTTTATAGCGCAGATATACTGGAACTGTCAATAGAAGCAAGGCAGCGTATAAAATAAAGAATTTCATTATTTAAATTTACATTGACTATCAATACGGTACATTATCAAAATTATTGTACAGTATCAACTAAAATATCGAAACATCACTTAAATAGTAGCAAGTGGAGAAGATGGTCCTGGGAGGGGGGGGGGGTGTAGTCAGCAAAAAAACACAAATAAACAAAAAAATATTTATTCCTGCCAACGTTTCGACCTGAGTTTCAGGTCATCATCACGGCTATATTAAAAAAAAACACACATCGGCACGAATAAATATTTTTATTTAAAAATATAAATTAGTTGATTACTAACTATGTACAAGACAGTAGTAGATTGATTACATTATTATTTATATACACATAAATGTGATCAACAAATAAATGATACAGTGGAAAGAATCTATAAAGAATTAGTTAAAGAAATTAGAAAATTATTTAAAGAAATTTTCCAAATCTTTAGTCTATTATTTATTTTATTTTATATATTTGTATTTATTTATTTACTTTTATTATTATTATTATATATATATATATAGTTTTATCTATTTTATTTTGAATTATATATTTTTTCCTCTCTAAATGATGGTTGTTGTCTTTTTGTTTTATAACCCTAATGAAGATCTGAAAATCAGGTCGAAACGTCGGTATAAATATTTTTTGTTTATTTATGTTGTTCCTTTGCTGACCGCACCACCCAACCAGATTCTCCAATCAAAAAACTAAATTCTCTAATAAATCTCTCTTTTCAGTGATCACCGTGTAATATTTTACTTTACGTATAAGGTGGAAAAGTCACAAATGTGGAGTTCTACTGATGAAGAACGCATTTTGCGAAAAAAAAAAATAACAAATAGAGAACAGATGTGCCGGTAAACTGCACAAAATTGCAAAAAAAAAGTATATTTATTTAATTATTTTACAAGGAGTTTTTTTCGAATAGTATACTTGAATAGTTACATATTTTTCTTTGTTGAATAAGATGGAAACACGGTATTTTTTTGTAACAAGTAATATATTTGAACCTGAAAATAACGATTTTAGTGTTTAATTCAACAGAGGTAACTTTTTATATAATAATAGCCTAGACTAAATGAAATTGGTTAGTCACAAGTAATACAAAATCAAAGAGAAGGCAACAAATTGATTTCAATTTTTAAAGTAATAATTGTACTGCCCAGCAACAAAGTCAATTCATCATGACTCAATATATATATGCGGGCACTGGCATAATACATTGTGTAGTCATTTTTTTTTCCAAAGAGACATAAACATGTTACATACAAACAATTATAAGAATAGAATAACGTCAATATTAAAAAAAAAAATGATTATATGTTTTTTTTTTTTCTGTAAAATCGAAGTTGTGTGATAGTACAAGAGCCCAAGAGAAGAAAAAAGACAGTTATTTCATTTAAATTATTTATTACTTTAATGAACACAATGTATAATTACTAATCGAAATTGATGAGTCTGCCAAGTACAGGTAGGGGGAATACAAAATGGCGGCTGTTTCAAAGCGTTAAAAATAATTAATTTTTCATTCAGAGCTTATATCTTTAAAACTTCCAACAACACTAGAAAATCTAAGAGAGCATTATTTAAAGAAGAGTAAATTTGATGAAATATTAGCCCTAAAAGAGCTATTTACGTCCAATTGTTCTCGAGATATAGCTCTTTAAAAAGCAAAATTTCTTAAAAATCTTCTGAAAGATCAGTAGTAAGTGAATTTATTTTGAGAAATCTATATCTCAGGAACTATGTGATGTCTATTATCACTCAAATTAAAGATCATTTAATGGACTATAAAGTAGTTTACGATGTTGATCTTCGTAGGAGTAGTGGTTTTCTTGATATTTGGAAAAACAAATTGATTTAATGTTTTTCGGACAAATTTTCATTTGCAAAATTTATATTAATATGCTAATATTATAAAAACTACGACACCTACAAATATACGTGTAATAAACTAATTTATACAAAATTAAATTATATTCATTTTGAGTGGTGGCAGACATACGTACGTCTTATGGTTCCAGAGATATATTTTTCACAAATCAAACATTTTATCTGAACAACTAGAAATTGACATTTTGTGAATTTATTTTATCAAATATCAGAAAAACTAATATTCCTACCTAGAAAGATGAATGTTATAAACTATTTTATAGTAAATTTGACTAGCTTTAATTTGAGTGCTTGAAGATATCTGTACTTTAAATGGTTCCCAAGATATATTATTTCATAAATTAAACTTATTATCCTGCTATAAATCAATTTTGATTTATTTATAAATTTTATTTGAGTGTTAATAGACATTTAAAAGTCGTATGGTTTTTGATATACAGATATTTCAAAATAAATTCACTAACTACTATTTTAAAGATATTGAGCTGCGAATAAAAATTAATTTTTTTAAACGTTTTGAAACAGCGTTTATTCCCCCTACCTATACTTGGCAGACTCATAAAATTATACCAGTAACTATACATAGTTTTCATTAAAGTAATAAACAATTGGGATGTAATCATTTTTTCTTTCCGGTTCTTGTACTATAAGATGTGCCACTTTCAAGAAAAGAAAACATGATTGTTTCCGTCGAAAATTCGAATTAGAAATTTTACAAATAAAAACACTCCCCCTCACTAGATAATCCATGTATAGGTAAGTGGAAGTATAAATTGAGATATTCCAGTTTATTAACAAAATTTTTAATTTAAATGTCAACAAAGCTTCTTTCTGCTAACATAAGAAAATATTTTATGAAAAAAGAGACACCCTGTAACAATTTTTTTTTTCACATAATCATTTTCAGGACGAAGGCGCTGCGGAGCCGTTAAAAGGCTTACATAAAATTCATCAAGAGAGAAAACAGTAATTAATGCCGGCGACCTTATGAATATTGATGGGAAAGGAAGATCCTCGGGATGCTGCAGGGTATCTTTCTTAGCCCTAGTTTTATTGGTTATAAATTCATAATTAGCTATTCTTCTTGAGACAAAGGAAATTTCAGAATCTTCCATCTTACCCCCTTAGAAAGATGATACTGTATGAATTTTTGAATAAGTTTAATGAAATTAAATAGAAAAATAGTTAGAAAAATCATAATTTTTTAATATTAATATAATTTTGTATTTTATTAGTAGATTAAGACGTACGAATTACATTACCTATACTTCAGTTTCTTCTGTGTGTTATCTGTAGTCTAGATTTAGATACCATAAACGCAAAAATAAATTTACAATTTTTAAAAAAAAACGTACAAAATTCTTTAAGAGCCCAAAATTAAACAAATGTCCTCTACTTAATATAAAAAATGCATTATATTTGGTATAAAAATTAACAAACATTTTAGTGTTTAAATAAAACAAATTTTATCCAATTTAGGTCTCAGAACAATTTATATTTCTTTTTAAGTTCGACGTTTCCGCCAATTCGGCCATCCTCAAGGATCTTAAATACAATTTAATTGTTAAAAAACAATTGTTGTGATAAGGTATAATAGTGTAAATTGATTATGAATAAAAGTTTTAATGTTAATGTGAAGAATTGACAAAATGGGGTAATTTTGTATATAATATAATAAATATTTGATCTGGGCAGAATAGCCTGCCCAAGTATTTAAAATTGATCCGGTTGTAAAATTTTAAGATTATGTTAAACGTTAGGCCGAAACGTTGAACTTAAAAAGAAATATAAATTGTTTTGAGAATTAAATTTATTCTATTTAAACAATAATGGTATCAAGACAGTGAAAAGAGTTTATAAAAAGAACATTTTAGTGTTTTTTTCGATACAGTAATTAAATTTTGTATTTAAGAATTTCAGTGTCAATTCAAACCCAAACAACATACCAAAAAATTAGAACTACCTAGCAATTTACGTTAATCAGCTCATTTGTTTGGTTTGTTGGTTTCTAGGACTTCTTATATCGTAAACAGCTGGAAGTCATTGTTCGTTCCACGACTTTAATTGGGCAGCCGTTTATTTTTTATTTAAATTAACCAGTTTGTCCACCTACCCTTAAATGAGAAGATAATTTA
>NW_027108650.1:135561-139400 GCF_000696795.3 Halyomorpha halys | reverse complement strand
ATACGGTAAAGTACTCGAAATTGCTTATAAACGCTATAGAGGGAGTTCAGCTTTCCCAAATGTTCAGGTAAACAAACAATACACCTCCAGAAAAACTCCGCTTTCGGCAAGCTGGAAAATTTTTTATTGTTAAAATTGTTTAAAAGAATTTATAAAATGATATATATGAAGAGAAGATTGGAGGTGCGATCAGTTAAGAACATCAATAAGTATTAATTAGTGTCAACGTTTCGGCCACATTTTCAAGCTTTCATGAGGGCTAAGAACAAAAACAATACTGTAATACTGAAACTCTAGGTATAATAATAGTATACAGAATAAGTAGTAATATTAAAACTAAGAATGGAAAATCATGATTTTTTAAAATCGAAGTAATACAAAAAATATAAAGATAAACGTATATGTAATTAATTAAATATGTAAGTAAAATAACAAAATTAAAGAAGTAGATATAAAGTTATGAAAGCTAAGAGTAAGTAATATAAATAACATTAATAAAATATGGTGAGCATTTAATCATCATGTTTATTATCTGGTTTTAGTTCTTAGCCCGGGTAACGATCGACGAGGTAACGAGAGTAAGTTGTTAATAATTATAAGTTGTTAAATCCGGGCTTTTGATGATATTTTGTAATTACCTAAGTTACTGTGTCTCTCTGGCTAAACATGCCGATATATGATGAGAGACATTCAGTTTCTTTCACACTAACCTTTAGAGAATTAAATAAAAAAAAGTACTGAGATAGAGAGAGGAACCAAAGTTAGTTTTTGAATATTTCATATGTTTGCCGACTCTTAGTGGCCCAGCGCCCCCCTCCTCCCCGCATTGTAAGAATGGAAAAATCTCGAAATAGGGAAGGAAAGAGTAGCGTTTGAAATTAAAATATTTACGAATCTCGCTAATGAACCGAAAGGGAGTATTTAATTATTGAAATTTCTAAAAGAAAAAATCTGCATCATCCCCTTTGCACTCTTGCCTTGTTAAATTATAAAAACTTTTAGACTTTTTTTTTCTAAAGCCCTTTAATCTTGTTCTGGGTATAGAGTTAATAATTTTACCTTTTGTCCTGTTATGATAACTGGATAATATTAAAAATTTTCTTTTTTTCTTAGGTACTTTTATATTTTATTTTAAAATAAATTCCTACCCCCTGCATACTTCCTCAGTATCCGTTCTTATCTCCCTGATTAACTACTTATGCCGATGACATATGCTTATTATCAGTGAATAATGACCCTTCCATTGTAGCCTTAACCCTCCAATCCCACATTACTATCTTTGAAAAATAGTGCCACAAGTGGAGGATTAAAATAAATTTCACTAAATAATATTTACCCACTGCCATAAAAGCATAACTTCTTGTCCCATTGTATCCTTTAAAGTAAGGACTACCGTAGGACAAACGATTGACTTGGTATCCTGACTGAAATGGGAGAAAACTGGTCGTCGATTCCGACTCTTACAACGCTTGCCAGACAAACGGTCTAAACTTCCAACTAATTACAAAAGACCTGTATATATGACTATAATAAGGCCTATCTGGACTTACGGAGTTGAGCTTTGTTCGTATCAAATCCTTACAATCCAAAATCCTTCGTCAAATTCTTAATGTTCCTAACATGGTCAAGAATTAAGCTATCCATCAGGACCTCAATGTTTCATATGTTGCCGATTTGGCAAGAACCAGATACCAATCCTTCTATGATAAACTTCCCAACAACCCAAACCCGCTTGTTTCTGATCTGGCTTCTCCTTCATTACCTGAGAATTATCCTAGACGTCTGAAAATAAGATGACTTTGAGATATTTTTCATTTAATAATACCCCACTTATTCCTGTCGAATATATCCTTTACTTAGAACTACATCTGGACAAACGACTGACATGGAATCCTCATACAAGACTGAAAAGACGGGAAACTGCTCGTCGATTCCGACTACTACAACACCTACTAGACAAACGGTCTAAACTTCCAATCCATTATAAAAGACTGATCTATATGACTATTATAAGACATATCTGGACATACGAAGATGAGCTTTGTGGTTTCACTAAAACATCCAATTCCTCTCGTATACAATTATTACAATCCAAAATCCTTAATGTTCCTAACTTTGTCACAAATCAAGTCATCCATCAGGACCTCAATGTTCCATATGTTGCCGATTTAGCAAGAACCAGAAACCAATCATCCCACCTATTTCTAATCTGGCTTCTCCTCCATTACCTGATAATTCTCCTAGGGGTCTGAAAGGAAGATGACTTTGAGATATTTTTCTCTAGAAATGTTATTGGAGTTCTATCACTGTATTGATTGTCCACATGTCTATATAATGCCACTAAATAACTAATACCAAATTTACCTGTTTTATAAATTTTAATGCAGTTGTAAATATTAATAAATAAATTAAAAATAAAATACAGACCAAATAGGAGAAAGCTAAGGTAAAATTATTTTAAAACACCCTAAAACTATTGAATATTATAACAAATTAAATATGAACTCTTTATTTATGCAATACATAGATCACTTAAGAAAGTTCTTTGATACTAAATTGAACACCCTCTCTCTTTTCTAAACTATTTATCCAACTTAAAGCACTTAAAAATAAAGTCAACTTCTATAGTAGCTAAAGCAAATAAACCAAGTTTCAAGATTAACGTAAACAATAACAAGAGCGTTTAAACAACATGCAAAGGACCCATGAATAATAAGATGGAAGCCGTGCGGGTTTGCCTAGGCACAGCCTCTTTGTTTGACTTAGGTTTTGCCTTTGGCTCAATTCGTTAGCAGGCTCCTTAGCTCGGAGTTCACAGTTTCAAGTCAACAGAGCTCTTGTCAAAGAGAGCCAAGTCAAGGAAAGCCTCTAATATGTCTTCCAAAGTATGTAAGCGAGTTAAAGGCGTAACTTATCCAAAAATAATAATAAAAATAATATCAACAGATATAAAGATGTGACTATTGTTGACCGTATATTCAATGTGATAAGATGGTCGAGAGGGAGAGGAGATTGCGGTCAATTAAGTAATAATGAACAGAAATAATTGAAATTTTCGCTTTAAAAAACAAAACAAATATCAGCCATAAAATATAAAAATAACACAAATAAACAATTTATAAAAAATTAAGAACATAAATTATAATGATGCAAAGGTAAGAATTTATACAAAATATAAACATAAAAAAAAAGAGAGACAAACATTGTATTCAAAAAGCGATGACCAGAGTTTTACGCCTTTAAGCAACAATCAACAACAACTAGTCGGACATTTACTTATTATTCAGAAATTACATAGTCGTAGTCAGTAAATATTAAAATATATATTAATAGTTATAGGCTTTTAAATCTTTTTCTTTTTCTATATTTTCATTTTTTTTTTTTCATCTTTTCCCCTTTTTTTATTTTTGATAATATTACTTTCTTCCCATATATTATTTATCTACTAACACATCTAGTTCTCTCTCAGTATAATAAATAGTAAAAATTCCAAATATAGAAGATTATATATATACAAAAATCCTAAATGGTCATGCACAATTCTATTTCATTAAAATAAACAATACTCAATAAACATTCCTAAAAAAAAAAAAAAAAATCATTTAAATAAAAGTAATAAATTCATATATTAAAAATTAATAAATATATATATATATATACGCCGAAACGTTGGAATTAAAAAAAATAAATATAAATTGTTTCGAGACTTTAATTGGATAAAATTGATTTTATTTAAACAATTATATACGGTAAAGTACTCGAAATTGCTTATAAACGCTATAGAGGGAGTTCAGCTTTCCCAAATGTTCAGGTAAACAAACAATACACCTCCAGAAAAA
>NW_027108650.1:127120-130056 GCF_000696795.3 Halyomorpha halys | reverse complement strand
GCAAATAGATCAGTATTTTACAACAGTTCAAGCGAGTTAGATCTTTTTCCTTCTTCTCTTTTTTGACATTGTGCTTTCGCCAATACTTAACTTATGTATACATATATATAATAGGTGATTAAATATAAAAATTCCTAAATTTGCAATATTATATTTTATTCTTTTAGTATAATTTGTTATCTTCTTATTTACTTGTTTACTATTTCTTTATACTTTATTTCTACATTATGGTTGTTATCTCGGTTTTTGTTTTCACTTAATGAAGGCCGAAAATTTAAGCACAAATTATTTTTACTTATTTTTGTTCATTTACAACTCCACTGACCGGACCCACTGACTATCTCCTTATATTGAATACTAATACGATTCCTCAAAACATAAGATAATAATACAGGACAAATAAGAATAAGGAAAAAAGTGTCTTTCACTGGTTTATCAATTTAATGCCTGATAATCCGCGAGTTAAAAAATTTTGTCCAAGTTAATTCAATATCCTTAATTAGATAAGGTTAAATTACGAACCTTAAAAAGTTTAATTATTTAATTAACGTTTAAAGTTTTTGCTTTATGATTTATTATAAATTATTACTTATCACTATAAGTCAAGTCATTTTTAAATTGGTTCACCACCATAAAAAGAGGAGGGTAATGAAATTAAATGATACATTATTTAAAATTTTCAATTAACAATTATAAAATGATAAAAATCGTTTTAGTAGAAAAAATATTTAAAAAAATTGAATATTAAACAGATTTAAAAAAGCCACTACTTAAAATAGATTTGTCACAATCCTAACCAAGAAGATAACTTTATTTCTTATAAGTATATTAGGAGATCCATACTTTATTTATATTAAAAACAAAAGCGTTAAAAAAAAAAATTAATAAAGCAGTTTTAAAAAAGTACTTGAGAAATTAAAAGCTTTTGAGAAGTCTGCCCAAGCGTTACTTGAAGGACTTCCACGCCAACTTTATAAAACGCATTTTACACTTAGGGATGAGGAATTCCTCTTACCAAAAATATTTTAGAAAACTTTTTTTTCACTATTATTTTAAGCGCATAACTAGAATCAATAAATAAAACGAGAAATGTTATTTTTCAAATAGATAAAACATTGAAAATATAATTATTATTTAAACTAAATGATTTAAATTATACTGAAGAAAGCTTTATTTAATTCAGGTTGCTTCAATGCTTGACAATTGAATCGGGTTGTTCAAAAACAGCGTACTTAATTTCCCTGTTCCGTGTAAATAAGACATATAGTAAAATGAAAATAATTTTGATTTTTGATATTAGGTCATGAATTATAAATGTATCATAATGCTACTGATTTGTGACATCTGTTACCGATATCAGGATATACTAGTTAAGACCAGGACAATCTAGTTTGGTCTAACTGTGGATTTTAATCCAAGCTAGTATTGTCCTAGGCCAAATCGGTTTATCCTACACATGTCAGTATATACTAGTATAGAACAAGACAATCTAGTTTGGTCTAACTTCGGATTTCAGGCCAAAATAGTTTGTATTAAGCCAAATCGGTATATCCTATGAGTGTCAGTATATACTAGTATAGACTAAGACAATCTAGTTTGGCCTAACTGTGGTTTTCAGGCCAAACTAGTTTGTCTTAGGTCAAATCGGTTTATCCTATACGTGTCAGTATGTAATAGTTAAAACCAGGACAATCTAGTTAGGTCTAACTATGGATTTTAAGCCAAGCTAGTATTGTCCTAGGCCATACATATACTAGTATAGACCAAGACAATCTAGTTTGGCCTAACTGTGGTTTTCAGGCTAAACTAGTTCGTCCTAGGCCAAAAAGGTTTATAGATTTCAGACCAAATTAGTTTGTCCTTGGCTAAATGGGTTTATTCTATGCGTGTCAGGATATACTAGTTCAAACAACGATAATTTAGTTCTGTCAAAGTTACTAATATTATTAAAAAATAACTAAATTTTCCAAAGCGGTTTCTCATTCAAGAAACATTCCAATGAATTATAGGAATTTTATTTTATATAATTTTTAAATTTGTCTTTTTAAAAGAAACATAAAATATTAATTCTGTCATATATGATATCAACATTTAAAGAGAGTAGCAAAAATAGTATGTCATAAAATTGTCGAAATAGATTTACAGTGTATATAGCGTTATACAGGCTGTATCCAATTTTAAAATTTTAAATTATTCTACATTCAGTCTCCTAAAATAATCCTATTATAAAAATAAACATTTTAATGTCAAAACTAACTTGATTAGGAAATGTTTTACAATCTATTTCGACTATTTTATAACTTATAATAATTATACCACTATTCTCGGATAATTTTAATATAATTTATGAGGTAATTTTTTTTTTATATTTCTATTAAAAAATCGATTTAAACATATTTTAAAATACAAATCTTACAACAAACTCTGCAACCTCTTGAATTAGACATTATTGGTCCGGAAAATTTACTTAAAATTTAATTCTATCAAATAGTTAAATTTTCGCAATATGAGGGTTAAAGGAGAGTATATATTAATACATTAAAAAAAACAAAAAAACCTTAGAATACCTCTCTTAAAACTATTAAAATTCATACAATAGTTCATATGTTTATAATCAAGAGGTTGATGTAATTCTTGATATGGTCTTTAAAAAAAAATTAATAAATAAATATAAAAAAAGTTTGTACATAATTTATTTTAAAATAATGAATTCTAGTCATTTAAAACAATAATTTTCAACAAACCGGCAGAGGAATTCCAGTGTTTCCAATTATCAAGTTTTGTATGAATTCCACACTCCTATATAAAAACGAACGGTATGAGTATCGCTTCAAAACACATTCCTCCTCAAAATAAGTAATACGAAATTTTCCACGCGTTTTATATAAATACTTTCAGCCTCTGTATTTCTATTTTTAATTTACTATTAAATATTT
>NW_027108650.1:94797-126379 GCF_000696795.3 Halyomorpha halys | reverse complement strand
CTACCCCTACGAAGATAAGTGTCATAAACTACTTTATAGTAAGTTAAATTTCCTTTATTTTGAGTGTTGGCAGCCATATGTGCGTCTTATGGATCAAGATATATTTTTTCAAAAATCCAACGTTTTATATGAACAACTAGAAATTAACACTTTGTGAGTTTATTTTGTCAAATATCATAAAAACTACTACTTCTACGGAGATAAACATAATTGACTATTTTGTAGTAAATTTAACTAACTTTAATTTTAGCGCTGGCAAATATCTGTACATCAAATGGTTTCTGAAATGAAGTTTTTCATAAATCAAACTTATTGTCTGAACAACTATAAATCAATTTGAAAACTACTATTCCTACGATGGTCAAGGTAATAAACTTATTTATATTCCATTAAACTAGCTTTAATTTGAGTGCTAATAAACATCTGTATGCCTCATAGTTCCTGAGATATAGATTTCTCAAAATAAATTAGCTAAATATTAATCTTTCAAAAGATTTTTAAGAAATTTTGCTTTTTAAAAAGCTATATCTCGTGAACTATTGGACGTAAATAGCTCATTTAGGGATAATATTTCCGCAAATTTACTCATCTTTAAATAATGTTCTCTTAGATTTGCTAATGTTGTTGGTAGTTTTTAAGATATAGAGCTCCGAATGAAAAATTAATGTTTTTAAGGTTTTGAAACAGCCGCCATTTTTTATTCCCCCTACCTATACTTGGCAGACTCATCAATTTTGACTAGTAATTATACATAGTTTTCATTAAAGTAATCAATAATTGGGGTGAGATAACTGCCTTTTTTTCTTCCCGGCTCTTATACTGTAACGGAATGCCCAGCATACGACTCTCCCAAATCTTTGTATGAATTACTAGCAGATCTCCATTCAATTTTACGGGAAAACAAACATACTGTAAATAAACTATTTGAATTGCTGAATCACTCAAAACTTTACTATAAAGTTTTAACACAACTTACCATTTCTCAATAGTCATACATTTCGGAAATTAAGGCAATAAGGACTAATCAAAATTTCGGATATTAAGGAAATAAAGTCTATTAAAAATTTCGGAAATTGAGGCAATAATGATCCCGAAGTGGGTGATGCCTTAAAATAATAAAAACAAAAAATCCTAGAAATGAAGTCTCTGAGACAATTCACGGATAGCTGGATCCTTATTGTAAAAGTTAAGTGATATTTTTCTGAGGGGCAATGAAATTACTTTATCAATGGTGTGTGTTGAATATACTTTATTGAGAAGATTATATTGTTTATGCGAATGAGTTTTTTTCTCTAATATTTTTAATGAATTAAAGAAACGAAAGAAAGATATAATATGGATAAACTAGTAATATAAATGATTGGAGAAGTTTGTTAGGGGGTGCGGTCAGCAAAGAACAACATAAATAAACAAAACCTTATTTATTTATTTTATGCCGACGTTTCGACCTGACTTTCAGGTCTTCATCAGGGCTATAGAACAAAAGAGATAACTATATCCCTGATGAAGACCTGAAACTCAGGTCGAAACGTCGGCATAAAATAAATAAATAAGGTTTTGTATATTTATGTTGTTCTTTGCTGCCCGCACCCCCCGACAAACTTCTCCAATCATTAATCTATGGTAAACTATCTACATCTCATTAGTAATATAAATGTTTATAGCTAGGCCAATCGGTATATAATGAAATCGAAGTAACTAAGAAAGACAAACAAAATTATACACAGTTATTTGGTCAATAAAAATCAATTCATAAACACTAATAAAAGTTGGTATATTTATTAGTTGTTCTGGTAGACTATTCAACAAATATGGTACCGTATACTTAAAGAACGTTTTCCAAATATATTGTTAAAGGGTGGTTTCATAAATTTTGTTTGTTTTTTCCAACATTTTTTAGATAATTATTTTCTTTTCATTATCAATGAGTATAATTTAATGCGAGTAGAATAGTAGTTGATAGAGTTGCAACAATGTTTGAGATATTGATTTTACTATTGGAGATTTTTTACTGATTTTAATATAGATTTTTTTTTAGAATCAAAACGACAATACCTCAGATGACGTCTCCATACTTCTGGTTATACAGGGGTGAATTTCAGCGTTCGATAAAAGGCTGAAGCAAACACCCACTGGTAGAAATGTAGGAAACAAGAGGGCGCTATATGCCTTTTAGTGAGTACCCCAAAAGGTCTCATTAGGGGAAGTTGCCCCCTCGACATACTCCCCCCCCCGCTCTCCCGACCCTCTCCCTTTCCGAATATTTCATCCTGTTTGTGATTCCTTTCACGGCCCCGTCATCACGTTTCTTTTACGAGGCTTATTATTGCCCCTCTGCTCTCTTCTTGTCCTGGCAATGCTCCTTCAAATTCAATGGGACCACAATTAGTGAAGAGGAAGGCTTGTGTTAAAGGATTCTCCTTCTGTTCACAACTGATATAATAAAGATGCTAAATGATTATTTTCAGAAGATGAGATTTACGGAAAGATAAATCAGAGCAAGTGCAGATTAAAACCTTAAAAGTTCGAATTTATTTTGTATAAAATTAAATTTTACATATATATCATTTAAACTGAAAACCTCATAAGGAATAAAACCATTCTCTTTCCTTAAATTATTAAAATCAGTACCGTTACAACCCATGAAAAGTCAGAAATTCAGTACTTTATGAGGAAGTACTGTTCTTTGAACAACGGTTAAGTAAGGAGGTGAATTTTTCATGATCACGCTCAACCACCAGGTTTTTCTTCAATTAGGGGTACCTAAATTATAGAGGCCGTATGGACTCAGGAGAGCTTGCTAACCCACATGGTTGACTCACGGCTATAGTAATTGAATAAATAATTACCTGCAACAGCCGGACATGAACCCGAGTTTAGAAATCATATAACATATTGTACATATTATATTTGTTATATATTTTATATTCTTTTTTATATTTTATGTTGTATTATTATTTCTAATGAAGTTAACATCACATTTATTAAGAATTCATCAGGTCATTATTATTAATTTATAACTTGTAACTTCGCACCAATATAGAATATTTTTTTTAAAAATGTATTTATTGATATTTACAACTGTACATAAATACATCAAGTAAATTTGAGGAAATCATAATGGTATGGTGCAAGCATGTAGAGAAACTACCCAATGGTAGCACTCTGAAAACATTTTTACAATATAAGGTCTCGAGGCCATCTTCTTTTCAGACACCTAGGAGGATTGTCCGGAATAAAAGAAGAAGCAAGATTAGAAACTAATGGGTTTGGTTGGTTAGGGAGTTTGTAATGGAAGGATTGATATCTGGATCGGGCTAGATTGGTTACAAATAGAAAATTAAGGTCTTTGTGGATAATTTTATTTGTGGCAAAGTAGGGAGCATTTAGGATTTTACGAAGGATTTTGGATTGTAACGCCGTATGTCCAGATGAGCCTTATAATTGTCATGTAAATCAGTCTTTTGTAATGAATTGGAAGTTTGGATCGTTTGTTTAGTAAGTGCTGTAATAGACGAAATCGACGTGCAGTTTCCTGTCTTTTCATTCTTGTGTGAGGATTCCAGGTTAGTCGTTTGTCCAGATGTTGTCCAAGGTAGCGGATCTGTTCAACAGGGGTAAGCGCAACATTATTGAAGTATACTGTAGGGCAGTCAGTAGGTTTACGACGTAGGGTAAAGGTAATTTGATGGGATTTGTTGGAATTTATTTTAATACTCCAATTACGACACCATTCTTCGAGAGCTGTGATATGGGATTGAAGAGTTTGGGATGCAATTAAAGGGTTATTATTAACAGCGAGCACACATGTGTCATCGGCATACGTGGTGAGGATAGTGTTAGGATTGGTTGGAATGTCTGCTGTATAGATTGTGAAGAGGATGGGACCGAGGATAGTATCCTGAGGAACACCAGCGGACTGAAAGAAAAGGGATGAATAGGAACCATTGTTGTTTACTTTAAATAATCTGTCTGTGAGACAGGAACGAATAATGAGAAAGTATGTAGGAGGTAGGAATTTACGGAGTTTGTAAAGCAGTGCCGGGTGCCAGACTCGATCAAAAGCCTGTTCTACATCGAAAAAGACTCCCACGCAGTACATACAGTGAATAATATAGAAATATAAATGATTTTTTAAAATGCATAAAAATATCTGTTCTAAAACGAGGGAGCATCAATTCAATTCAAAGTAGGGTAGCAAGCGAAAGTTAAATGATTCTCACATTGCAATAGATTGTTTTTATAACTTTTTCTGCAGTATGCATAAATTATTATAACAAACTTTCACATATGTGTATAAATTTAATGTTTTTATTTTTTATTTTTATACTAACAACAGTAAAAATAAAAAGGAACTTGTGAATTAAAACCTATACAATAGACTACTATTTCAAAAGGTCACAACGCCCACAGCAATTAGTCTATAGGTTGAATGTACTGGTGTGAATAGAGGCCCAAGTAACAAAGAGTTATCGGAGCTATTGCAAGTGAAGCCGCATTTGATGGAAATGAAAGCCTTTATTAACCTTTACCAAAAAAGTCAGCGTAAAACTCGAAATCTCGAAACGTATTCAAACGATAATGTTGTGTTGCCAGTTACACAATGTAAAAAGTCGGACAATAGAAGCAGGAAATACAGATTCAGGAAATTTTCATTTTTTTCAGATTAGTATAAAAGTGATAGAGAATAAAGCAAGAAATGATGTTTATTTTTTATTCATCGATACACATTTGTCGATTTCTTTGAAAAATAAATAACACATGGCAGTAATATTCGAGAGTGATTAAATTAATAATGAAAAATGTTTTTGAAGTGAGCGAGGTAGCTCAGTGGGTAGGATTCTGTGTTACTAATACCCTGTATCAGGATTCGAATCCTGAAAGATAATTATTTATTCAATTACTACAACAGTGAGTTAACCCTGTGGGCGCGGGAACTCTAATGAGGCACACCAAGCATCTATAAAGTGGGTACCATTAATAGGGCTAAAAACCTGGCGATTGAGCGTGATCATGGATAAATCACCTTACCACAACCGTTCTTCAAGAAACAGTACTTCCTTACAAAGTAGTGAATCCCTGATGGCCATTCATGGGTTTTACTGGTACAGGAATGAAGAGAATACAAAAAATGTTTTTTTTTTTCAGAATTAATGGCATGGGGGCAGGGGAGGAACACCAAACCTTATCAATTTTTATTAAAATTAATTATTTCAGAAAAGTTCACGCAACGTTGTCCGACCAGATGGAAAGATCAATCGTGAATCGAGGTCACAAAGTGGAGACGAAAAAAACAGTTAATTTAGTAAAGAAAAATTAAAATTCATAAAAGTGAGTAAGCAATCAGTCGAAGATTACTGACAGTCATCTAGGCCTATATCTCCCTATATCTATATATAATTTATTTATTTAATGGTATATAATATATAATAGAATACATAATAAAAAAAATTAATAAATCTGTATCACTACAACCCATGAAGGGTCAGAGGTGTAGTACTTCGTAAGGAAGTGGTGCTACTAGACCAGCGGTTGTACAGGAGGTCATTGGGTCAGAATCACGCCCAACCACCAGATTTTTCTACAATTAATGGTATCCAATTAATGGAGGCTGGATAAACTCCGGAGGGTTCCCGAACCCACGGGATTGACTCAACGGCTAAAGGCAACAGATAATAATTATCTGCCCAGCTGGAATTTTTTTTTATTTTCTAGTTTATATGTTTGAATATTTTGTTTTATAGTTTATTATGGTTCAATTACTTCAAATAAAACAATAATAAAATTCGGCTATTCATTTATTTTATTTTCACTACTCTTCACGGTCGGGCTAGTAAAGGTTCCTTTTGAACCCCTACCTGGCGTAACAAATATAATAAATTTTATTCTTAAATAAAACAAATTTGATCCTTTTTTTCTCTTAACTTTATTCTTTACACCTTTTCCAACGTTTCGACCCTCAGGTCATTCTCAAGGATACCTATAAAAAGTTTTTTTAATTTTTATATAACAATTTCATCATTTCCTTCAAACTACACACTGATTTCTTTGGTCCTACCTTCATATTGATGTCATTTTCTTTTTTAAAATCTTAAAAATGCAGGCTAATTGCCTTTGTCCCATCTTTAAATAAATTAATCATTAAAATAATATCATAATAACATTATAAATTTTTAAAATTAGATTTCCTACTTACATAACTTTTTCTAAATAACTTTTTCCTAGATTTAAACCTTTTTTAAAAACTTTTCTTCCTTCCTTCATTCACATTTGCAACTTAAAACAGAACCTACCTTCAACAGGTTAGGACTCTGTTATCACTTTATCATATAACAATAATTTTTTAATCATTAATTTACATTTTCAATAAAATTTAATTAACATTTATTACTAATTATTCTGCTTATAACACAAACATTTTTTAATATATTTAAAATCCATAATTAATTTATTCTTCTTTTATGTGTATTTTTCTTGAACATACATATACCCTCCTTTTTTTTATCTTATTTTTTAACATATCTACTCATCTATTTATACTTTTATTAGTGTATTTTTATTTTATTTATACAATATAAGGAATAAAAACTAATAAAAGTATAAATAGATGAGTAGACATGTTAAAAAATAAAATTAAAAAAAAGGGGGGTATATGTATGTTTAAGAAAAATACACATAAAAGAAGAATAAATTAATTATGGATTTGAAATATATTAAAAAATGTTTGTGTTATATGCACAATAATTAGTAATCTAACTAGTAATAACCTTTATTACTAATTATTCTGCATATAACACAAACATTTTTTAATATATTTCAAATCCATAATTAATTTATTCTTCCTTTATGTGTATTTTTCTTAAACATACATATACCCCCCCTTTTGTTTTATCTTATTTTTTAACATATCTACTCATCTATTTATACTTTTATTAGTGTATTTTTATTCTATTTATACAATTTAAGGAATAAAAACTAATAAAAGTATAAATAGATGAGTAGATATGTTAAAAAATAAGATAAAAAAAAAAATTAGAGAGCAACTAATGGATAGTTTCTCTACATGCCTGTATCACTCCATTATGAACTTACAGCAAATTTACTAAATGTATTGTTATGAACAGTTGTAACTCTCAATAAAGATATTTTTAAAAAAATCCTTAATGGTATAAGATGGTTTTCTAAGTAAGGATGTATCGCAACTCAAGCGACCAAATATAATATTAGTTGTAGAAATACCTTATATTGTATATATAAAATTGAAAATTATTCTATGATTAGGAAAATGTAATTATAACCAGAGGAAGAAAAATTTTAATGAGGTGATAATGGGTGAGAGAGGAACGTGCGATATATCCGGTAGCGGATATTTTATTAGCTGCTTCCGTCCGGTTGTTAATTTTTTTTAGGTTAATTAGCTGCAGCAAAAATTTAGTCCCTGGCTTCATAGTTCTCAATTAACAATTAACTTTTTTTTACCTCTATCCACTAACTCCACTGCCATCAATTATTCCTAATTTTAAAAAATAAATTCTACAGACATCTATTTTAGCTGTTTTCCACTTATCTTAAAAAAAAAAAGAAAAAAAATTCGCAGTCCACACAAATTTTCATTACCAAATTAGTTTTTCAATAATTTCAGAGTGATTAATCAGTTAGGTCTCTGCAAATTATTTAAAATAACTATTTGTTTTTAATTTTATTGAATAAATATGATTTATCAGAGCTAAAGTCTAGAAGAACAAAAAAAGTTTTTAAATATTTATTGATTGGCATAATTTCGTAGGTCTTTGTCAATCATTTTTGGTCACAATTCAAAGTTCTTTTGTCCATTGTGCATATCTCACTGATGAAGAGGTCAAATAGCCCGACAATCAATAAATTGTTAAAAAATATTTTTTGTTCATTGGATCAGTTTTATTTTATTATATATTTCGATATAGATTTATATTTTGATACAAATCATAATATTATTTTATTTTATTTATACGTTTCTTTATTATTTTTGTTTTAAATTTTTTTTTTCTTTTAACTTTTAAAGTTCTATTGCTATTATTTACATTTTTTTTCTCTACTTCATCTCTTTCTTATTTTCTCTTATTGTTCTATTCCTGTATATATTTTATGAATGAACAATAATTAATGCTCTAAATCTGTGTCAGAAGGTATTCCCTTTAATAAATTGAAAAAAAAAAACACAATAAATTTAGAAAAAAATATTTATTTATTGTATTTTTAACAGATTTATAATAAGAGACGATTTTGTCAAGGCTATAGTGATGTAAAACAGCTAAACAAAGGATTTTTTTTTTTATACAATATAAATACTATATAATAATATAGTATAATGTGCTACATTTTAATAAATAAAATTTAGAAAAAATATTTTATTTATTGTATTTTTAACATATTTGAAATCATATAGATAATCAAGCTATTCTGACCAGAGTGAGCGGATCAAGTTTTATTTCCGTGGGCCAACTACGAAATGAAAGTCAACCTGGCCAGGCCGGAATCGGTCCGGCGCCCCAGCAAATAAGACCTTGCTCATCCCACCCAGCAACAACGGCCTCATAAAAAAGGTTTTGTAAATCTTGAATTAGTTGAACGACTTACAAGTTACAATCTTTACTTGACGTTTTCAGATTTGTACTTCAAGCAGAGATGGTCCCCTGATGTCTTAATTATCAGTTACAACATACGCTTCCCAATTAAAGACAGAAAACACAGAACACCATTTTTATAAATAGGTTACAAAAGTAGTTTACGGCTATTGGAGCCGAGAGGTTCTCCAGTTTACCCTCCTTCCAGGATATTCCAGGCTGTTTCTAATTTTAAAGTTTCCAGTATTTCCTGAATAAACAAGTATCCTTTGCTACTCCAGTATATTACCGTATTGGTTCTTAAGGTCTATTCCTGTACCAAACTGTTCGCGTTGTTCCAAACTAGGAAGAGAAGAATAAACTAAACGAAGAAATGCAGAGAAATATTAGAAGCCTATAATGGGGAAAATATTTATTTAAAAAAAAAAAAAAAGAAAAAAAAGATATTGCTAAACAAGATAACTATGCAAGCAAACAAGTAAATCAAAATCTTAAAAAAATAGCATTTAGATCATAAATCTAGGGAATCTTAAAAGTATTTAAATAAAAAATGGCTTGTGTTTTACATATTGAAATTGAGATGTTCTTTAACCTAAATTTTTTTTTTAAATTATATTAAGAGAGCTATCCTGGAAGTTAGAGAATATCCTATAGCGTATTAAACAAAATCTTTTCTGACAATATTCTGGCCTAAACTATTTTATCATCCTTTCCGGACATATCGCCTAAACAATCCTTTTGGATATATGTAAACATATATCCTCTGACAACCAAAATTTAGTTTTGGAATTATGAGTTTACATATTCATATTTTGTGGCTTGTGTATATGATTTTATAGTATATGTCACCGTCCGGAATAGAGGAGTCCCGTTAAAGAGAGGTTCAAATTAATTAAAAATATATCTTATTAGCCTGAACCTTAATAAAATCGTCCGTTAAGAGGGGTTTCCGTTAATAGATGTTTCAGTGAATATATTTGATATATAAGCATCTAAAATAAAAGAACTGTATATAAAGGACGGTAAAATTAGTATAAGTTAGAATTTCATAATATTCTATAGGGTGTAAAACATTTAAACTATTTTATAATATGAATTACTTCTATTAATATTCCATGAGCCCAAGAGGAGGAAAAATCAATTATTTTATACCTATTTTTGATTACTTTATAGAAAACTACGATTCAAAATTCATAAGCCAAGAATAAAAAAATTAATTTTTCAATGGAACATCCTTATCATTAAAACTAAAACAACACTTGAAAATACAATAGTACATCATTTAAAGGAGGGGAAATTTGCTAAAATATAAGCCCTAATAGAGATGTTTACATTCAAAAGTTTCTAAGAAAAAGTTTATTTAAAAAGTAACATTTGATAACCAAAAATTAGTACTTGAATAACTTATTTTGGGAATACTATCTCAGAAATCATTAGAACTACAGAATTCTATCAGCACTCAGTAGCTAGTTTAATAAGCTACAAAGTAGTGTATCACGTTTATCTTCGTATAAATAGTAGTTTTCATGATATTTGTAAAAATTCACAAAATTTTAATTTCTAATTAAAATAATTATTTGGATTATCTCTATAGCAAGTCTGGTGAGTCAATTTATAAAAAAATTTTTGAGGTTAATAACTTCCAGTTGAATGAAATTTGTATTAAATTATCATAACGTGGTACAACGTTTCGGGACCACTGTCCCATATTCATTTACTTTAAACCTAGAACAATAATAAAACTATCATAACAACAATCTTCATCCTTATGTTGTTATGATAGTTTTATTATTGTTCTAGGTTTAAAGTACATGAATATGGGACAGTGGTCCCGAAACGTTGTACCACGTTATGATAATTTAATAAAAATTTCATTCAACTGGAAATTATTAACCTCAAAAATTTTTTTATGAATTAAATAATTATAAATTCGGACAAAATACTCCCATAATATTTTTTAAAAGAGCATATAACGACTTTTGGAAGAAAAATCCTCCATCGTTTTAAGCTACTTCATTGATTATGTTATGCGGGATGGTATATCTGATGCTCCTACCAAGCCAAAAAAAAATCGTTTATTCGAAATTGTATAAGTGACCTTTGTTAAGCATCACTAACACCGAAGTAACTATAATAACATTCTTCTTACAACACAAGCAGTGTAATATTTACATTATTTTCAGGAGCCCTAACGTCCGTATAGCCTACAAATTCCACTAATCACCAAATTAAAATTAATTAAAATGAACTAAGAAATACAATTGAATTAAGATAGTTTCGAAATTTAATGCTGATGTCGATAAAAGGCAATCTACTTAAAGAATTATACTTTGATGAAGAAATTCTTCTTATATGACTCAATATTTTTCTTTAAAATTCGCATAAATTAAGGAAAGTGCCCTAGTATGTATTTATTTATTTCGTTAAAATAGAATAAATAATTTTCAATTTAAGTATCAAAACAATTTATATTTCTTTATAAGTCCGACGTTTTGGCCAATTCGGCCATCCACAAGGACAATCTTAGTAAAATTTTAGGACCACACCAAATTAAAAAAAAATTCTGCCTAGGTCATTAATGTCAGTCCATAATTACTCTATTTTGACAATTCAACAATTTAAAAATTAAAACTTTTAATCAAAGTTAACCTACACTGCTTTCAATTATCACAACAATGTTTGTATTGTACAATATTTATTGTTGTGATAAATTAAATTAAAGAAGGATGACTGTGATTCTAAGTTCTAATTTTTAGTTTTTGAATGTTAAATTAATGACTTGGGCAGAATAGCCTGCATAAAGCTTCTTAAAAATGGATGTGGTTCTTAAATTTGTACTAAGGTCTTGAGGATGGCCGAATTGGCCGAAACGTCGGACTTATAAAGAAATATAAATTGTTTTGAGACTAAAATTGGATAAAATTTATTATATTTCAACGATAAAAACCAATCTCAAGAAAGTGTAAAAATTATTTATTTCTTTATTTTTTTTTAATGTGCGTTACTTTATGAATTTAATAAAAAAAAAAAATAAGGGAAAGATAAATTCGCAAAATTAAGAATTGCCAAAAAATGAATAAAATAAATATAATTAGATGAAGTGACAAATTCTTCCGTAATAACTTTATTTTATTTTAATTTATCCATTACTTTTCGGAGCAATCATGAGGCACTTCTAACATTACCATTTTAAATGATTTCAAATTTTATAAATTAATCTAATAATAAAAGTATATATTGCATATTAAAAACAAGAAGAAACTTTCTAAAGAAACATTATTCTTACATTCACTCCAATTAAGGTTGTGCTAGTATTATATTATTAACCTTAATTGGAGTGAATGTAAGAATAACGTTTGTGCAAAACGTTTATCCTAAACATAGATATGTACAATATAATACATTTATTACCTTAAAGTTATATGTTCTACTGGTTGTAATTAGTAATTAGTAAATTAGAATGAAAAGTATTCTCTTCCTTTTTCATTTATATTCATGTATCTTATTTCTTAATTAATATTCATGTGTTACCTACTTAAGTGTACTTATATTAATTACTTTATTATTAATTTTCTATTATTTAATTTACATATCTCTGTATCCCCACTCATTTGGTATATTGTCTTTCTTAATCACTAAGATATATTGTATCCCATTATTTTAACTTTATTTCTTCTTTGTTTTTCTATCCATGAATTTTTTTTTTTTAATGATTTTGTAAATATTTCTTCTCCCCCTCTATTATGTATACTATCATTTATTGTTTACTTATTTTAATATAATTTTTACATTGTTTACTTTACAGTTATTTTCGCTATTATGTGATGTACTTAACTGCCATCCCTACTCCACCCAATACAAACGGTTCACTCTGACTTTGACGTCAAAACAGGTATGAATTCTGTCTGATTAATTTTCATTTGATTTTATTCTTTTCTCTTTTTATCTCTTAATTTGTGCTTTCTTTAATATTTCTTTTCATATTTTATCTCATATCTATCTGTTACTATTACAGTTTTCATTTATTGTTTATACCCTTTAATTTTTTTTTATTATATTTTACATTTCATTGTAAACTATAATTAGTCAAGAAGATAGATGAAGTAAAAAGGGTGTAATAACCTACATGTTGATCGCCCTGAATAAAAATCTAATCTAATCATTTCATTGTATACCCCTGTTATTTCACCGCACCCGGACCATATTCCATTCATTGATACTCACGGTCAATTAACAATCTTCCAGTACTCTCTTCTTTGTTTTAATTTTTTTATTTTAATTCATAAAAAACCAATAAGAACGTTTTGGAGTTGTCACCACATCATCAGGTATCTACAACAAATTCTAAAATTCATCCTATAAATGTAAAAAACAATAAATATATCTAAATTTCTTTTTTAAATTTAAAAACAATTACCTGCTAAATACATCTTTTGAAATTACATTTTGTGTTCTCATTTTTAGCCTTATAATGTTAACAATAACATATTGTTGTCAATAATATAAATATCATTAATTGTGAAATAAAATAAAAAGAAAACAAGTAAGAGTACTTATCACTCACAAGATTTAATTACATTTATTAACATATAGAAAACAGGAAAAAAAACTATATTGTAAAATTGTATATTATTTTATACTCCAATGTAAATGTTTTTATAGCTTGTATTATTTTTCTGAAATTTTAAAAATAAAAAACAATCTTAACTGGTAAGTAGTATAGATCATTAATAATATAGATCATTAATAGTTAGAATTAAAACATATATTTCATCTCAACTAATATTTGACACAGACAGATATAAATATTTTGATCAAACCACACGAGGAACTATGTTTATACAGAACCACGGACTATCAATTATAAACAGAAGGAAAACAGCAGACGAGATGGGAACTGTTTTGCTGACACGTAGTTTTACAGTAACTGCTTACCAAGCAACTAACAACTACGGCCTATGAAAGAGTTTTCTTTTGTAGGTCCTAGACTAAACATCGAACCAAAATTATATCGAATGTAAATAAATAGTATATCCATTTTTAGTAATATGAATAATATAAACTATGGCGTTTATTTCAAATAAATTAGGAATACGATAGTACAAGAGCCCAAGAGGAGAAAAAAGGCAGTTATCTCACCCCAATTTTTGATTACTTTAAGGAAAACTATAAACTATAAAGTATAGGTAGGGAGGATAAAAAAATGGCGGCTGTTTCAAAACGTTTAAAAAAAATCAAGTTTTCATTCGGAGCTTTATATCTTAAAAACTACCAACAACACAAGAAAACCTAAGAGGACATCATTTAAAGAAGAGCAAACGTGCTAAAATATGAGCCCTAATAGAGTTATTTAAGTTAAATAGTTTTCGAGATATAGCTTTTTAAAAAGCAACATTTCGTAAAAATGTTGTATGGGATGTACTGAAAGATCTGTAGTTAGTCAATTAATTTTAAAAATCTATATCTCAAAAACCATTTGACGTACAGATGTCTATTAGCACTCAAATTAAAGGTAGTTTAATGAGCTATAAAGTATTTTATGATGTTTATCATCGTAGGAGTAATAGTTTACAAGAAATTCGCTAAAATAAATTGATTTATAGTGGTTCGGACAAATTTTCATTTGCCAAAGTTATATTCATATCTGAATATCATAAAAACTACTACCCCTATGAAGATAAGTGTCATAAACTACTTTATAGTAAGTTAAATTTCCTTTATTTTGAGTGTTGGCAGATATATTTTCGTCTAATGGGTCTAGAGATATATTTCTTCGAAAATCCAACATTTTATACAAACAACTAGAAATTAACATTTTGGGAGTTTAATTTGTCAAATATCATAAAAACTACTACTCCTACAAAAATAAACATTATTAACTATTTTGTAGTAAATTTTACTAGCTTCAATTTGAGTGTAGAGAGACATCTGTACGTCCAATGGTTTCTAAAATAAACTTTATCATAAATCAAACTTATAGTCAGAACACCTATAAATCAATTTATTTTAGCAAATATCATGAAAACTACTGATTAGTACATTAAACTAGCTTTAATTTGATTGCTAATAGACATCTGTACGTCACACAGTTCTTGAGATATAGATTTCTCAAAATAAGTTAACTAACTACTGATATTTCAGTACATTTTTATGAAATGTTGCTTTTTAAAAGGCTATATCTCCAGAACTGTTACGTAAATAGCTCTATTAGGGCTTATATTTTAGCAAATTTACTCTTCTTTAAATAATGTTTTCTTAGGCTTTCTAGTGTTGTTGGTAGTTTTTAAGATATAGAGCTCCGAATGAAAAACTAAGGTTTTGAAACAGCCGCCATTTTTTATTTCCTCTACATATACTTGGCAAACTCATTAGTTTTGACTAGTAATTATAAATAGTTTTCAGTAAAATAATAAAAATTGGGATGAAATAACTGTCATTTTTTCTTCCCGGCTCTTTTACTAAGAGAAAATATATGAATAATAACAGTTTTTCAACAAATGAATTCCTTTTTTTTGGATCGAAGAAGGAAAACCATAAAATAATTTTTAATATAACGCAGATTAATTAATTACACCAGTATCTTAATAATTATTATGTAAGAAATTTAAACGCTCTCAATGTTCTTTATAATATTTAGAGAACTAGAAATAATTGAATCGATTTACTTGAAAAACAAATCACTAACATATACTAATGTTAAATATTACTATAACATATATTACTATATGTTAAATATAGTAAAAAAAAACAATTTTGCCTGTTGACAGATTTGGGCCAGTCCAGAGAAAGACTTCCACCAGTAATTGACAACGATGACTTTGACAAATGACAAAGCAATTGAAAGACTTGTAGTACAAGTGTATTGAGAGTTTCTCGGCACTTAAGGGATATTGGCAAAGTAAAAAAGTAAAGTGTTACGTAAAAATGTATCTATGGGTACCTCTTGATCTCAATAAGCGACAGCAGTTGAAGAAGCATGCGTTTCACCGCTTTCTAGGCAAAAAACGAAACTTTTCTCCAAAGGATATCCACGTGTGGTTTATGTGGTTTATATTGATTGTTTATGATCAACAGGTGTCGTTCAGATGCAAATTTTGCATCCAAATTATTTTTTTATGGATGAAGATTATATGATAATATAATTAACATTTAAAAAAACAAAATAGGAGTGCACCAGCACAATGTAGTTTAATGATAAGTATTTTGTGTTTATTTATTTTTTATATCTTAATTAACAACAAGAACTATAAAAAAAATTATTATATAGAAAAATTCATACATAATGAGACTGTAATTGGTGAAATATATACAATGTTTTCGATTATAGTAATATGTTTTAATTTAAAAAAAAAAATGTTTATATTAATGCAAATGAAGTATATGGAATAATTGGAGAAGTTGGTCGGGGGGTGCGGTCAGCAAAGAACAACATAAATAAACAAAACCATATTTATTTATTTTATGCCGACGTTTCGACCTGAGTTTCAGGTCTTCATCAGAGGTTGTGGCGTAGAAGGTAGGCTTGCAACCAACCCCCCGACAAACTTCTCCAATCATTAATCTACGGTCTACTATCTACACCTCTATATGGAATAATTATTGATAATTTTATTTGCATTTTAAACACCTACTAGAAAATGGACGGTGAGTCCGGAAAGTCGTCAAAATGATAATAGAAAGATGGCAGGAGTTTTAAGATTTTTTTTTAATATAATTTATTTAATGTTATTTACAACTGTATACTAATATATACAAGTTAATTTGCTGTAGGTGATATAGTGTCATGATACAAACATGTGGAGAATCTACCCATTGATAGAACTCCAATAACATTTCTAGAGGAGAAGATCTCGAGGCCATCTTCTTTTCAGACGCCTAGGAGAATTATTAGGTAGTGAAGGAGAAGCCAGGTTAGAAACATGTAGGTTTAGGTGGTTGGGAAGTTTATGGAAGGATTGGTATCTGGTTCTGGCCAAATCGCCAACATATGGGGCAACGAGGTCCTGATGGATGACCTGATTTGTGACAAAGAAAGAAGCGCTAAGGATTTTGGATTGTAAGGATTTGATTCGGGAGGGATTTGATGGGTTAGTGGAGCCCCAAAGCTCAACTCCGTATGTCTAGATAAGCCTTATAATAGTTAAGTTGATCAGTCTTTTGTAATGGATTGGGAGTTAATGCCTAGTAAATGTTGTAATAGTCGGAATCCACCTGCAGATGTCCTAAGGGTTTTTTCTTTAAACCGGAAATTGTTAAATATAAGAAAAAAATTTATTTATTTGAAGGTTTTTACACTACAAATAATGTCTGTGGATATAGTACCAACATTTTTATCAACCACATCGCAATCAAGCATTTAGTTGGTATTTTAAAAAACTAAAAAAATATATACATAATATATAAAAACAAAAATACAAAATAAATATATATGTATATATAGTTGGCCGTAAAAATGGATACATAAGAAGATGGTCAGGTTTGCGGTCATAAGAGAAACGCAAACCTGACCATCTTCTTATATAACAAAATAAATATATTTTAATTACACACATGCTGCAGTACCGTCTACAACAAAGTAGGAACTTCAAAATAACAAGATAAAAAATTTTAACTAAGTCCTACAGATGTACACCCACCCCGAAAGTTTATAAGATAGTATTGAAGTTCACAGTCCCCCCCCCCCTATTGAAATCGAAAGGAACAACCAGTATTGAAGGGCAAACTTCAACTCTGATTTTGTTCTGGATTAGTTAAAGAGAGTAATTAACAACTTTACGGCTTTCGGGATCTTTCTGTTAATGAAAGCAACTTCATCCCATTGGCTGAGGATATCCTCGTTTGTATTTGCCACTCCCGAGTTCCCGCTAGAAAGGAAGTAAAGTGAACTCGAAAGAGAAGAGATTTATTAGTGTTTATATTATGATTCCTCGAGTTTGTATAAAGGAACAGGGGAAGAAAAGTTTATTACTAACACGAGTTTAGGATCCGTGTAAAAAATAAACATTTATTAGACACCATTTCATTAAACGTTAAAAAAAACTGAATAAGGAATTAACAAGGAAGCAAGATTTACAATTATTACAACATTATAGACTGGATTTTCGCACAATTACATCTTTTATTTCCTAGTTTTAAATTTTGCCAAAAAGAGAACATTATAGGGGTATTCATGATGTTGTGTTAAATGTTAAATGTTATAACTATAAGATTGTGAGCAGCCCTATTTGAAGTCATGTTAAACGTTAAGTGCACAAGAGCCCCTAGCGGATTTTCTCAGCAACTTGTTGTATAAGCCTTTATGTTTATAACCTTCCTTCCAGACCCTCATGTTATTGTTTACTTCAGTTTTGATTTAAGTAATTAATTACAACATGCCTAGAGTGAGTGAAAAGTGGAATTTGTGTGAAAGTTTAGCTTATGAAATGAAATGAAAAAATAACTTTATTCTGGGACATATGTCCCCTAAGAATAATTACATGGTTCATATAGTGAGATTTTTATCTGGCGAGCGTTTACAAATTTTCAGATAGTAGAATAAAATTACATTGTTTTTTTACTTTTTTTTTTCTCAAATGTATCATTAAAATTATCCATTCTGGTTTAATAACAGGGATATGAATACCACAAATACACGAAAGAACTGAGCTGTCACAACAACAAAAATGGCGGCGATCTCAAATGGTCTATTGTGTGACGTCATTCTCCATTTAACAGACCAAGTAACGGACTCTCAGCCATGTTAAATGTTATTTTGTTTTACCACGGTAAAAGAAGGCAATTTTTTTCGATTTAACATGAGTTTTTCCATTTAACACGCTTTAACATGTTAAACCAAAGATCATGAATACCCCTTATAATAACACTAGTTTTATATGAGAGAACGGTAAAAAATAATTCAAATAGTAATTAAACAATTTGTTATAAGCCAACGTTTCGACGCACTTTGCAGGGCTTAATCAGGGCTAAAAAAATATATAAACAACGAAAATAATGTAACAAACTAAGAGAATGTATAACATTATATAAAAGAAACTAAGGTGTTATGATTATGTGATAGTTTATATATGTACAGTGGAAGGTATAAATAAACTAGAATCACAGAAAGCTATTTCTGACAATTAATGAAAAAGGAAATAATAACTAATAAAATAGTAGATAAAAAGATATATAAAAAATAAAATGAGAACAAGAATAATAAAAGGGCACCCACTTTACCCGATGGAGCTAAGCACAAGGATAAGTTAAGAGCGCATGCGAAAAACCAACAGAATAGGAGAGTGGGGGAGTTGGCGGTTAACAAAAACGTTACATTTGAAAGTAAAAATATATATAGTTATGCAGAAGTAAAGATAATATTTGGAATTTCAATAAAATATTAAATATAAATAATGAATAAATTGATATGATACTGTGTTAACATTATTTATATTATTTTTTACCGTTAATTGTATCCCAAACTCTCCAATCCCATATCACAGCCCTGGAAGAATGGTGTCGTAATTGGAGAATTAAGATAAATTCCAACAAATCCCATCAAATCACCTTTACCCTACGCCGTAAACCTACTGACTGCCCTACAGTTTCAGTTAATAATGTTACTCTTACCCCTGTTGAACAGATCCGCTACCTTGGACTACATTTGGACAAACGATTAACCTGGAATCCTCACACAAGACTGAAAAGACAGGCAAGTCGATTTCGACTATAACAGCACTTACCAGACAAACGGTCTAAACTTCCAACACATTACAAAAGTCTGATCTACATGACTGTAATAAGGCTAATCTGGACATATGGAGTTGAGCATTGAGGCTCCACTAATCCTTCGAATTCCTCTCGTATCCAATCCTTACAATCCAAAATCCTTCGTAAAATCCTCAATGCTCCTTAATTTGTCACAAATAAAATCATATATAAAGAAAGACCTTAATGTTCCCAAGGTAACCGATCTAGCCCGAACCAGATATCACTCCTTCCATTATAAACTCCCTAGTCTCTAACCTAGCATCCTCTTCCATTCCTGAGAATCCTCCGAGGCGCCTGAAAAGAAGATGGCCACGAGACCAGGTAATGTAAAATGTCATTAGAGAGCTACCAATGGGTAGTTTCTCTACACACCTGTAACACTCCATTTTAACTAAGATCGAATTTACTGAATGTATTATATAATATACAGTTGTAAATTTCAATAAAGATATTAATAAAAAAAATTGTCAGCCGAGTCAGATGTCAAATCACCTGCTTCTTGCGCCCCTTCTAGCAACAATATTCTTAATACAAAATTGAAACTTATAATGTTAATCTTCCGAATTTATTTTTAATACAATAGTAATTTGAAATAAGAACTTAAATAAATTTCTATAAAGTTTTCTCGGACTATTTGTTCATTGAGAAAGATGAAAGACTGTTGAGTTAGATGAGCTCCCGCGGGGTGATGTATTCGAGGGACAAGTGGGGAGTAAATACCTCTTCTCTTCTAGCGGAAGAAAGGCTGAGACAAAGGAGAGTAATGGAGGCCTGTTGTAGATCTGATAAGGGAACATTGTTCCTCCCGGACCCGGTTACGGGAGAAGGGGGAGTTCTCCAGTTTCTGGAGGGTCTCGCATCCAGAATCATCTTCAGGAAATGTTTTACCACTGTGGAGTTATAAGAATAACATACAGCATTTAATGATAATATACAAATTTTGAAAATATTATATACAAATTATTTAAATGTTTTTATTGTAAATTATACAGTATACTTTAAAAGTACAGATTAATCTCGGTAATACAAACTAATTGCTGCAGGGGAGTGTTCGGATTAAAGAAATTATTAAGAAAGTGGTATAAACAAAATTCAACAATGAATGTAAATAACTATTTTTATTTAATTTTTTTAAATATATTTTTTGGAAATTTGACATTTAAATTTTAAAAAAATAATCTTTTTTAAAGAACTCTTTTTTTTTCGTCAGGAACTGAGTCTTATAACATCGCTGGTTACTAGCGTAATTTTGGATAGCTACACTTTTGCTTTATTTTACATCTCCAGTAATACTCATTGATCATTTAATTTCCTAAAATTATAAGATTGTTGATTTATAAGTGAAAAAAATATAAATAAAATTTAAAAAAATGGATTTATAGATTTATTTAAAACGTAAAAAAAGATTTACCAATAAAATTTTTCCTATACATATTTCTACTATTAATTACAGAATCAATTTATATATATAAAAGATATTATTTATTTCTAATTCCAACAAAATATATTATGAACATTTTCATAGGAGTTGAAGTACCCGATATCGAAAATTTGTAAAACTTTCACTTATATTACAATAATTTGCAAATAGATCGGGAAGTCAAAAATCTCATTTATACATGTGATCTGATTTGAAAACATTATTGTTATTGCTTGCCGACTATAATAAAAAAATTTGTTTAATCACCAGTACAGATTAATGCGATTACACTATATAACTAAGCCATTTATGTAAAAATTCTCATATCCTACCTTCAGTTCCAAAATGAAATAATGCTTAATTCATTCATTTTTTCTTTTAATTTAATTTTAGGCTCCAAATGACCCCCCACCTAAAGCATTTCATCCTTCTGAAATATCTAGTATCATTCAAAGATTACCTACCCGCAAAGCTCCTGGATACGATCTAATAACATCCCACATCCTTAAACTTCTTCCTCGGAAAGCCATCCTATTCCTCACTTACATATATAACGCCGTACTCCGTTCCACATATTTTCCTGACCCCTGGAAATTACATATAGTTAAAATGATCCCCAAACCCCAAAAGCCTCCAGAATACCCATTATCCTATCGCCCTATCTCTCATTACAAACTCCCTAACCACTCAAACCCTCTAGTTTCTAATCTAGCATCCTCTTCCATTCCTGACAATCCTCCGAGGCGCCAGAAAAGAAGATGGCCATGAGACCAGCTAATGTAAAATGTCATTAGAGTGCTATCAATAGGTAGTTTCTCTACACGCCTGTAACTCTCCAGTTTAACTTAGATCAGATTTACTAAATGTATTATAATGTACAGTTGTAAATAGCAATAAATAAATATAAAAAAAAAATTTAAATCAAGCACTACTTATTTTTTTACTAGAAGGTAGGACAAGAGATTTAATTTTTTTTTAATAGTGAAAGTTAGATTGAAAATATATAATATAAAGTAATTAAAATTATTTCAAATTAATCCGATATAAACTAATAAATTATTTCTTGAAACTAGTTTGATTATGTTCATCTTGTCTATTCTTTTGTTTGTATATATTTTAAGAGAGTTTTTTTTTTTATTATTTTTATTTTTTTAAAATTTTAGTATGTATGAGATCATCCATCACTATTATCTATTGCCCACAACTGTGTAGCAGATTGTAATATCTATCAATAAATAAATCTATCAATCAAAAAAAAAAATTCTCTTGAAACCACCATGAAATACTGAGTTGAGGGTCCCCCCCCCCACTTACTAGGCTTTAGAAACTTAAAGAGAGATAATTTATTGTCCTCATCTACTAGATGGAAGTTTAAAAAAAAAATAAAAATCATAAAACAAAATAAATCAATTAAAATTTAATGGATTGCTTTTTAAGTGTTGTATCCAGAAATTTAAGCATACCCTGTTCTCTATCGTGTTAAAATGAAGGGGATTGAGGTATTCCTACCACGTCGTTCACTCACTCCTACACAAAGGCATTAGGACTATGTCGGGAGGCAAGGCTGCTATTGAAATGAAGCCACAAAAGAAGCTGGACGGGAGAGATTAGTTATCGAATTGCCCTGTACTTCCACACTACCTGTTCCTATCAATGACCAACAGCTGCTAATACACCCTTTTGTCTAAACCGAATCGACAAACCTTGTCTACCAAATACGCATTATTTCCTTAAACAATAAAAATAATTATAATGAAACTTATTATAAAAGATTAAACATAAAACTTAAGGTTAAATATAGCGATTTTAGTAAGTTTTTTTTTTCAAGATATGGCAGTACTTTCGGGGAAAATTTACTTTTCTTCTCATTTGAATACGGAATAATAAATTTCTCATCTGTAAATGGATTTACCATCTAGAACTTAATAGAAGTTACTGAAATTGTTTTATAAATTTTTGTTGTAATTATTTTTATCTTTGTTATTTTTCGTAAATCAAAAACCTTTTCTTCCTAAGCCCCCCAGTTAAAATATTTAAAGAACATTTATAATAAATTTAAATAATTAATTATTTATTCTTGCATAACTTATTTTGTTAAAGTACGAAACAGACAATAGCTGTGGATAATTTAAAAAAATCCTAATAGTAATTACTAATACTAATTAGATAGTACCTAAGAAAAGAAAATTAATACAAATTATTTTCAAAATTAGTGTAGAAATAAATAATAGCAGAATACCAATTCGAATTCACTGTGACTATTCTCAAATTTAGGTATTGCTATGAGAAAGTTAGTTTTAGCAGCCTTGAGTTGGCGTATCGTTCCAGCCGGTACCACCTCAAACGGTTTCCTTCCATTTGTAAACAAAAACGTATTTTTCTCTTTACGATGGCGGTATAAATGCCATAATTTCACACAATGTCTTATTGGTTTCATTGAACGGTTCTACAAGTGCCTATAAAGCCATATTTTTACAAATTTATTGCTAACCCATATTTTTGCATCTTATTCTCCTTATTAGTGGATTGGTGGTGTTTTTTAACCTAATTCCAGAAATTCTATATTCAAAAAAACACACAAAGCTCTTTACAACTCCAAAATCAGACCATCCGTTTAGGAGAAAATAGAAAAGTAAATTCTGGTGCGTCCCATGAAGCTGTAAATTTAGTCATAACGTGTTGTAACGAGTAATAAACTTTGTATTTATCATCGAATTGAAGCCAGAGTCGGAATCCTTAAATTTGTGAGACCAAATAAATTACTTCCCTTCTAGACAGGACCCAATTTTTTTTTCCGGATTACATTCAAATTCCGAACAAGGTTGATTAATGAATACTTAGAAATAAAGAGTGCTTCGGTTAAATGAAAATTTAAGCAGTTTCATTAGGACTTCATATGTCAATGGAATAAAAAAAACAAGGATTTAATAATAATTAAATTAATAAAAAAAGTATTTTGGAAAGCATATCGACACAAATTGTAATACTTTAAACTTAACTTCTATCATTTCTCAATGGTACATTTATTACATTCTTCAAAGTAGGAGAAATTCCACTTTTCACACAACAAAAAAATATCTTTCGTGTCCAAAGTCCAAAGTTTATAAAATCAACGGTACGATTTTTTTTTTTTTTTTTGTGTATACGTAAATATCTTTTTCTGACATCTACAATTCATTCCAGATTTCTCTATAATAATGAGTGGATTTTCTAAAAAGAAATAAAAATTTTTTTTGACTTGGACGAGGTATAAAAATATATACAAAATTATAAAACTAAATCAAGAAATTAAACAAAGGACGAACAAAGCTAAATAAATTCATAACAAAGATGGATGTTGTCATAATTATTATTTATACTAGCTCATCATAAATTCAATTATGTAACACTAGAATTAATTAAGTTCCTTCATTATTAAAACGTCTTTAATTAGTTCGTCTAGCAGGAAAAGACTCTACCCGTAAATTATATGAGCAAATTTTATACACTTAGTTTCATCCATGAGTAAATATTTTAAAGGAATAATTATAAAGCAACTGAATCGGTTCGAACGTTATAGTTTTTATATAAAATAATAAAGAAAATTATATTAACAGTTTTAATTTTGTCATAGTTATTTAAAAAGCTAATTAATTTATTTAAAGAAGCTGAAAGTAGAGGGATGTTTAAGAGATTTATTTTTTATCCATTACAAGTATGAAGAAAATACAAAAAAAAATTAAAGAAAAGTTACATTTAAAACCTTAAAAACATTTTAGAGAAGAAGATGGTTTAAAAGACGAGGTTCAAAGGTAGCAAGGGTATTTAAATGACGGAAGAAATGGTTAGGATGGAATTCCAGAGGGGAAAGTATCAGATAAGGAACGACTTTAAAGTGCGGTGCGCAAGATTGATGAGACAGATGGATGCAGGTTTGGGGTTCGATTACCACTTGGATTAGTTAACATTTATTTCGCCACAGTTCCACTGCGGGGCGGCAAAGCTCCACATATAAGACAAACGCGAATCCCCCCTTCCTCATATTCTTGCGTCCCGGGATCCGAAATATTTCCTTATTTGATCCTTGAGGAACTGCTAGGTATTTGCTGAACTAAGGCGGATTCGCGTACGATGTTTGCGCCATTTATGTATGAATTATATGGATTGATTGGTACAAGTCGGTCTGAATTTGTGGCCGACCTGTGGAGTATCGGTTTTTGGGAAAAAATCAAAGAGCGTTGAGCAAGGGCTTGTGCTTAATCTACACTTTTGTGCACAATTAGTATTATTATACAACTAATAACAAATAAATATTTGTGCTCTCAGTGTTTAAATAAGTCATAGAATTTCCAAACCTTCGGAATCAATAATTAATTCTAGTTAAGCATTTTTAAAATTCTATGAATAGGATATAAATATCAAATAAGAAACTGAAATATCAGTTTCAAATAAGAAACTGATCGTATCAAATTTCGTTTCAAATCTTGAAAAGAAACTGCTCCTGGGTTCGATTACTACAACACCTACTCGACAAATGCTCTAAACTTTCCATTTAATTCAAAAAAACTTATACACTATGACTTATACTTATAATCAGACCTATTTGAACATATGGATTTTCATTTATTATTTGACATTTCCTCCCGTATCCAATCCTTACAATACAAAAGCCCCCGTAAAATCCTAGATGCTCCTTATTATATCACAAATAAACTCATCCATAAAGACCTCAACATTCCATTCGCCACCCCTTTCATTGGGAAAACCCACCCTAACCCATTAGTTTTTAATCTCTCATTCTTAATAATCTCTGATAGTCCTCCGAGGCGTCTAAAAAGAACATGGCCACGGGATCATTAATTTAAAGCAATGCTTGAAGTACCACCATTGGGTGGTTCCTTCTAAGGGTTAATCATGTGTTCTGAAACATTACGACTGTATTTTTTATACAGTTGTAAATTTCAATAAAGAAGTATAAAAAATGTAAATTAATTTTGGTGGTTTATTTTACATTAACATAACAAAAATACGCATTTAAAACTTAATTTTCAGGGTAATTAAATAATTAAGAATCTAATAAAAATACTAAAATGAATGTTGAATTTTATGAAGGCTATATTTTTTACCACCTATCACCATGTTTTTGCAGACATTTAAATTTGCGTAGATATCGATTACTACATCTACTCGACAAACGTTCTAAACTTCCCATTTACAATTAAAAAAAAATTAAAAACTATGATAATCAGACCTATTGAGGCTTGTGACTCCAGCTACCCATCCGATTCCTCCCGTATCCAATCCTCAAAATCGAAAATCCTTGACGCTTCTTATTACGTCACAAATATACTTATTAATAAAAACCTAAACATCCCATTCGTTGCAGATTTGGCCCGAAATAGATATACCTCCTTTTATTCCAAAATCCTAACCCAATAAAGTCCATTAGTTCTTAATCTCTCATCCTTAACATTCCCTGATAAATGTTTATTTATCTTAACCTTAAATATCTACTGTTTTTACAGTCTACCATCTTCTTCATGGATATTTACGTTACCATAAACTTTACCTTGTTTGGCTCTCAGGAAAGCCTAAGCCTGAGGATACCAACTTTTCCAGACTCTCATGTTCTTTACTAAACATTATAAGTATTTTGGATTTGCGATAAGAGTGTATATGTAAATATGTGGATCTGGCTATACCAATATCTCTACAGTATGCATTTTATAATTTTTTTTTAATGAAATGATATCTAAATAGTTCTTGCAGTAGTTAATAAATCCCCTCAGAGAAACAAAAGTGAGATTGCTATAACTTGATAAAAGCTTACTAAAACGATACGAGTATTTGAACATAATGTACAATAAATAAGATGATAATGTTGAGTTTTATATAATCATAACAGATAATAGACAGTATTAACAGAGAGATTCCCTTTGATGAATAAACACGAACGGGAGAGAAGAAGGGAAGCTCCCATAGAGCTGCAACAATAGCCACTCAGATCTGGCAGTTAACGAAGCGCTATTTAAGCCCTTAATGCCAGCATTCCCCGTTCGCTAAATGGATGACCTGAACAATACGTATCAAATTCAGGCAGGGGAATTTTATCATACAACACGGGGCAGGAACACAGGGAAATACTGTTAAGAAGTTCGAATATCGACCGGAATCAGGTGTATTCAATCCATAACAAATTGCTGGAGTTTGATCTATAATATATACATCTGCTAATAATTCGAAAAATCAGTACTTATCACATTGAACATAAAACCGCATTTCCGGAGGTCTCAAAACGTTCACCATAATTCTAAATAAAAAAACTGAAAATATATTTCAGAAATAAAAATAAATCTGCACTGCTACAACCCAAGAAGAGTCGGTGGGGGGGAGTGTAGTACTTTGTATGGAAGGAAAAATTTATACCTAATCCTAGAGACTCCTTAACCCACAGGGTTGACTTATGTAATAATAAATATATATATAATGTTATGATAGATCCATGAAGAAACTAACCATTTAACCACTCCAATAATACTTCTAGTTTAAATCTAGAATTTATTATTATAAATTAATAATTATTTATTTTCTATATTTATTCTATTTATATTTTTCTAATGGTATGATTATTTGACCGCAACTTCAACATGAGGTACAAATAAGTGAATACAAATAAGTATAACGTATTTTTTATTTTTGCGACCTTTCGGTGTAAATTTGCGGCCGTGCTGAAAAATACGAGATAATAATAAAAGAGAAAATAATAAAAAGGTTTTTATTTTATTTTTAGCCTTGATGAAGGTCTCAAATTTAGGCCGAAACTATGGCACAAATAATGTAAGTTTCACTTATTTGTGTTTATTATACTCCACTGTTAACAAAAATATAATATGAAGAAATGGTTGGTGGTGCGGTCAATCGTGTAGTAATATACACAAATAAGTGAAACTTATTGTTTATTTTTGCCGACGTTTCGGTCTAAATTTCAGGCCTACACTGACCTCAATCCCGACCACCTTCTCATATTGTATTTTTCTATTTCCTTAACGAGAGTACATTTTTCAGTGATAAATATTGCGGAATATATTTTCTCAAAACTATGCTGAATAGAACAAAAATGAATTGTCAATCAGATTGACTCAACCTTACCACTTGTGTTCCACTCTCCTAGCGTTACCGGGGAGGGGGGTGCAGTACTTTGTATGGAAGTACTGTTATTAGACCAACGATTATGCAAGGAGGTGATTTGATCATAATCGCTCTCAACTGCCAGATTTTTACCCAATTAAGGGTACCAAACTCCATGTTGCTGGGGAGACAAGGGAAGCTCCTGAACAAAAACAGAATAAACAAATATCTGCCAGAGCCCGATTTAAACCCGGTTCCTTGGAGTTAGTACAGTACCTTACCACTGAGCCACGCTACTCCCTGTTATATTTCAAGATCTCCTTAAATGGCATGGCTGTCAGTGGCCGACTTGATAATGTAAAGCTTAGAGCATTAGTATCTATTCACGTTTTTACTTGAGAGCCTCGTACACAGCCAATAGTGTCAATATGAATGCTTTAGGGGTGTAGAGTAGCAATAATGCTTACACGCGTGCTATACCTCCTTGTACCACGTTCAATAATATTGGTCGTGGTAACGTGAATATATGTATGTTGATGTAATGGAGAAAGTGACAGTTGTTTTCATTAACTAATGATGATTCGTAACTATCTTTAGGTTTTATAACCATTATTAGTCACGGCTTTGATATCAATTTGATATAAAACGGTTGATAAAAGTTTTAACCATCAGATTAGTTAGAAACATTATTTTTGAGGTTGATGTTAGAGGAAGCCCCTTCACTATATTTAACAGGCTAACTCTATTTGTACGGTGTTGCCTTGTAAATAAATAAATAATAAATTATTATTATTAATCTTGTAAGCCAAACAGCATTTAAGAGGATTTGGCGAAAGATTTTTTTTTTCTGAAAATTGTATAAAAGTTGAGTGTTTAATTACTAATCAACTACTTCATAACAAAGGGATGTGAGATGCTAATATAAAAATTTCAAAGTAATCCACTCTCTAGACATACCATCTGGAAAAAGTTATAACAATGAAATATTTGATGATGAACAGGAGATGGATACTGGAAGAGGACTGATTGATGCTGTAAATAATAGAGGATGAAATAGAGAAATAAAGCAGAAACGGCTGACAGATCGGGCAATTACAGAAGGTGTGAGTGATCCCTGTGGCTATATAGGGATTGGCTAGCTGCCAGCTAGCTATATTTGAACTTGGTAGCTAGCGAGGGATACCAGGCCAGCCTTCAAGCAACATTTCAGTATCGATTCTTAGCTTAGAAGCGATCAGGCAGCTTAGCCATAAACAATGGTGGTATTCATCATGTTGTATTAAATGTTAAAAGTATTAGCATGCTAAATATTAAAGGTATAGTGTTGATAGTTGAACATAGATTAATAAGTTGAGAAGACAAATAAACAAAAAAATATGTATTCGAGCCGACGTTTCGACCTGTATTTCAGGTCTTCAAAAGGGGTAAAAACCGAAAAAAATTTTTAAAAAACAAATAAACCAGTAAATTAAGAAATATACATAGCAATGGATTGAAAATGAAGTAGTTGATTAATTACCATGAACCATAAAATAAACTATTTTCGTTTTAATCCATCGTTACTATAACCGCCGCCAAGAGCCGGGAAGAAAAAAGGCAGTTATTTCACCCCTATTTTTGATTACTTTAATCAAAACTATGATAATTACTAGTCAAAATTGAGGAGTCTGCCAAGTATAGGTAGGGGGAATAAAAAATAGCGGTTGCTTCAAAACCTTAAAAAAACACTAATTTTTCGGAAAAAACTATCAACAACACTAAAAAGTCCAAGAGAACATTATTTAAAATAGAGTAAATTTGCTGAAATATCAGCCCTAAAAGAGCTATTTACGTCCAATAGTTCTCGAGATATAGCTTTTTAAAAAGCAAAATATCTTAAAAATCTACTGAAAGATTAGTAGTTAGTTAATTTATTTTGATAATTCCTTATCTCAGGAACTATGTGACGTGCAGATGTGCAGATTAGCACTCAAATTAAAGCTAGTTTAATGGACTATAAAGAAGATTATGACCTTTACCTTCAGAGGAATAGTAGTTTTCATGATATTTGCTAAAATAAATTGATTTATAGTTGTTCGGACAATAAGTTTGATTAATGAAAAAATTCATTTCAGAAACGATTGGACGTACAGATGTCTGCCAGCGCTCAAATTAAAGCTAGTTAAATTTACTACAAAATAGTTAATAATGTTTATCTTTGTAGGAGTTGTAGTTTTTATGATATTTGACAAAATAAACTCTCAAAATGTTAATTTCTAATTGTTGGATAAAATAAAATGTTGGATAATGAAAATTTGTCCGAACAACTATACATCAATATTAGCAAATGTCATGTGAACTAGTACTCCTACGAAGATAAGCATCATAAACTACTTTATAGCTCATTAAACTAGCTTTAATTTGAGTGCAAATAGACATCTGTACGTCGATTGGTTTTTGAGATATAGATTTCTCAAAATAAATTCACTTAGTACTGATCTTTCAGTAGATTTTTAAGAAATTTTTCATTTTAAAAAGCTATATCTCGAAAACTATGTAACGTAAATAACTGTATTAGGGCTTATATTTTTGAAAATTTACTCTTCTTTAAATGACGTCCTCTTAGGTTTTCTTATGTTGTTCCTACTTTTTAAGATATAGAGAGAGCTTCGAATGAAAAATTAGTTCTTTTTATCACTTTGCAACAACCGCCATTTTTTATTCCCCCGACCTATACTTGGCAGACTCATCAATATAGACTATTAATTATACATAGTTTTCATTAAAGTAATCAAAAATTGGGGTGAGATAACTGCCTTTTTTCTCCTCATGGGCTCTTGTACTATTATGTTTATTTCTTAATTTGTTGGTTTATTTATTTCTTTTAATTTTTTATCTTTCTCTGAATGAGTTTTTTTTTAGGCCCTGATGAAGACCTGAAATTCATGTCGAAACGTCAACACGAGTAAATATTTTTTTATTTATTTGTGTTTATTTGCTGATCCCCCCCCCGACCATCTTCTCCGCATATTAAAAATATAGGATTGTTAGCAGCTAATTTAAAGTCCATATTGTATATTAAATGCAGATGAGCTCTTAGCAGATTATCTTATAATAAAATATTTAACATATATAGGAAGATGGTCAGGGTTGCGGTCACAAGTGAAACAAAAATAGTTGTAAACTACCGCAACCCTGAACATCTTCCTATATATCAATTTTTACGGTCAACTATATATACATATATAAAATATTTAACAGTTTCGTCTTTCATCTTTCCTCCACCTCACTTGTTCCTTGTTTTATTTTCTAATTTATTTATCTTACTTTAGTGTTATTTTTATTAATTACATTAATTTTATATTTATCTATTATTTTATTGGAGCTTAAAAACGACCAAAACAAAAACAACATGAACTATGAGCAACTAACCTATCCGAACGACAACAAACAAAATGATATGGAGCTAAACTGGTCTGTTGTGTGACGTCATTCTCAATTAAGCAGACCCATTTATAGACTCCCAATTATGTTAAATGTTATATCGTTTTAAGATGTTAAAAGAAGGGCCTATTACTCCATTTAATACAATTTTTTTACGTTTAACAAACTTTAATATATTAAACTAAACATTTAAGAATGAAAACAACAATTTTTGGACGGCGGCGAATCCATATCCCCAAATTTTATTGTCAGAAAGGTAATTATTCTCCTAAAATGTATGACC